>NC_044037.1:286931223-287160792 GCF_901765095.1 Microcaecilia unicolor | reverse complement strand
GTCAAAGTTGTTGGTGGTGGCGATGGGGGGGGTCGGCGATGCCGGGGGGGGGGGCTAAAATGTGCCCCCCTCACCTCGGGCTCTGGACCCTCCCTCCCGCTCCGACGTTGGCTACGCCCCTGCTTCAATCAGAGAGCAGCAGCTGCAGTGGAAACCCAGTACTGTACACACTGCAGACAGCAAGTTCATCACCTTTCCAAGTCACCCTAACATTATGATCCGCTCCTGGTTTTTCTCCCCCACCCCCCACCACACTGTGTTCATGGAGATTTTCTTATAATTTCCTGTACAAAAAAAAAAAAGCCCACATATGCAAGCACAGATCAGCCTCCGCAGGTCAACATGGGTTACGGGTTAAACACTAACTTTAAGCATGCTTTAGGAAACCCTGGAGAGAAAGAAGCATTTTCTAAAGTTCAAGCATCTGTTCCAGCTTTTGGAGGGAAGGAGGAGACAGGCAGGGGACATCTCCACAGATCATGGGGGGTGGGGGAGGGAAGAGCTGTGGCCTACTTCTTTTATCTTTGCGTTTTTTTTTACTTTTCATCACAGCTGCAAGCACACTGTAAAGTGCCTGAAAACACACAGGCAGTGTGAAGGAGCCACACTTGCCCTGTATGGGTCAAAAGGTTGCAGTTAAGTTTGTTATGTTTTCGGTTAAACTCTTTCCCCAGCAAATCCTCCCTGCACCTCTAGGAGCAGCTGCATGAGAAAGGCAACTATAAATTTCCCTCTCGCTGGCCGATCTGTTTGGTTCTTATTTATATATTTGTCAGTTTAGTTCGTGCCTTCTTCCCAAGAACCCAAGGTGGTGTAGAATATCCTTAAACAAAAACACCCAACCTCATCCTCTATAATAAAACCCCATACAAACATAAGGAAAATAAAACAATACAACGCTAACTATAATCACCTGAATAAAAAACACCCCCCAACCAAAAGCTTCCATAAATATAACGCAGCCAGACCATAACCCTCTACTTCTGTGAATTCCAGATTACAATCCATATGTCTGACGGAATAACCTTGGTATACTTTCCCTCTTTTGTGGACTGTAATAACCAATTAGGTTGTGTTATAAGAAAGAATGGTTATTCTTGCTTTTCTTTCTTAATTATTTTATTCCTTTTTCAAGAAACTTTTACTTACATATTGCTGTATCTTTTCAAAGATTGTCTCTTTGTTATAATTGGAAATTCAATACATATACATTTCAAAAAAGGCTGTGGCCACATATGACATTAATGGGAAAATTCTATATATGGCACTGAATGGGCCCTTTTTACCAAGCTGCGGCAAAAAGAGGCAGGGGCTGGCGTCGGAGCATGTTTTACACGCACGCCGAGGTCCCCTTTTACCGCAGCTGGTAAAAGGGAAGTCTCACTTTTCTAGAGGAAATGGCCATGCGGCAAGTAAAGCACTTGCCAAGCAGCCATTTCGAGGGGAGCCCTTACCATTTCGAGGCGTAGCCTAGTGGTTGTCAGTGGACTTTGATCCTGGGGAACTGAGTTCGATTCCTACTGCAGCTCCTTGTGACTCTGGGCAAGTCACTTAACCCTCCATTGCCCCAGGTACAAATAAGTACCTGTATATACTATGTAAACCGCTTTGAATGTAGTTGCAAAAACCACAGAAAGGCGGTATATCAAGTCACATTTCCATTTCCACCCATTGAGTTGGCAGTAAATACATTTTTGTAGTCCTGAAATGATGGTGTGCTAGGGGTGGGAAGTACCGCCAGGCTGCTGCAGTAGCCTGGTGGTACTTCCTGTATAGCGAGCGGTAAGCACGCTGCTTAGTAAAGGAGCCCAACATTAGGTGCTATTCCATGCAAAATGTTTGGCACAGAAAAGCATTCTGGAGTGGAGGAGTGGCCTAGTGGTTAGTGCAGTGGAACATGGAATGTTGCTACTATTTGAGATTCTACAGAGAATGTTGCTAGTGAAGGAGTGGCCTAGTGGTTAGAGCACTGGTCTTGCAATCCAGAGGTGGCTGGTTCAAATCCCATTGCTGCTCCTTGTGATCTTGGGAAGTCACTTAACCCTCCATTGCCTCAGGTACAAACTTAGATTGTGAGCCCTCTTGGGACAGAGAAACATCCAGTGTACCTGAATGTAACTCACCTTGAGCTACTACTGAAAAAGGTGTAAGCAAAATCTAAATAAATAAATATATGGAATGTTGCTACTAGTGAAGATTCTACATGGAATGTTGCCATTTTTTGAGATTCTGGAATGTTGCTATGAGATTCTAGATGGAATGTTGCTAGTGGAGGAGTGGCCTAGTGATTAGAGCACCAGTCTTGCAATCCAGAGGTGGCCGGTTCAAATCCCACTGCTGCTCCTTGTGATCTTGGGCAAGTCACTTAACCCTCCATTGCCTCAGGTACAAACTTAGATTGTGAGCCCTCCTGGGACAGAGAAATATCCAGTGTACCTGAATGTAACTCACCTTGAGCTACTACTAGGTGTGAGCAAAATCGAAATTAAAAAAAAATTCTAATGGATGCAAGGCAGCAAAATGGGGTAGAAATGGCAGATATGTGCAAAAACACACTTACACGCCTAGCATGTGGGATCCCTTAGGAAAGGAAGAGTTAGTGGTTACTGAAGATGGGCAGACTGGATGGGCAACTTGGCCCTTATCTGCCGTCATGTTTCTATTTATAAAATAGTGACGAATGTGTTTCCACGTAGCTCTGCAAAGGGGGCGAGCCATGGGCGTTCTCTTAAAATGTTCTTAGTGTTGTAGAATAGGGCAGATCCATGCCTAGCTTGCACGCCGGGATTTACACCTGGTTCCAGTTGGTGTAATTTCTCATGCGCCATTTTGAGCGTGGATCCCAGCGCTACATACCATTCTATGAAGAGCACCAATCCTGGAATGCCCGTTATAGAATTTTGAGTACTATTTACTGAATCCAGCCCTAAAGGACCCATTACTTCCATTACTTGATTACTGCAATTCATTGTATTGTAGTATTAATAAACAGATGCGTCAGCTTCATCTTCTCCAAAATACAGTTGCCTGACTGATTTTTGGTTTAGGGAAATTAGTCCTTTTTGAGCAAATTACATTGGTTAAGTCTGGAAACTCGTATTCAATTTAAGATGGTTTGTCAAATTCATAAGTGTATTTAAGGTACAAACTCTATTATGGTAGGAAATTTAATATCATCCAGGATTAAGGGATTATTTGAGGAGTTAAAAAAAAATTTCTTGATATCCCTTCTAAGAGGAAGATGAAATTGAAGACTGTATGGGAACATTCTTTTGTGTTTCAGGGTTCGAGAATTTGGAATGGCTTGTGGTTAAATACCTGATCACAGGCTATAACAGGTATAGCAACCTATCAAGATTTGCTTGGAAATTCTTTTTTAATTCAGCCTGTCGCACCCAAAACAATGGGAAATACTTGTGTTATCTGTCTGTCACATTTTCTTGGTCTCAGACTGCATTTCCTCTCTCTTCATACAATTCACAGAGTAATTGCAAAAGAGAGACTTTCTGCCGTTTTCCATTGCAACTGCTTCCAGGGGTTTCGAGGGATTGGCAAGGGAGCTGCTGAAGGAATCTGAGAACAGACCATATGGGGGAGGGGAGGGACAGCTGTAACTGTAAAGGGCAAGTCACACCCTTCTTTCTATATGGGATTGGGAAAAGACCACACAGCGCAGTGCAGCTTTCTTTTGCTAAAGCGTTCTGACCAGGCTATATTCTCCTCCTCCTCCAATAAGTGCTTCATAAAACCCGATCCTCCTAGCCGGTTTCCAGAAATTGTCCCTGGTGCTTAATTATCAATCTGATAACCTCTCCAGTTATCATGAATACTAGTTAAAAAAGGCCCGTTTCTGACACAAATGAAAAGGGCGCTAGCAAGGTTTTCTTCGGCTCCCTTGCAGCCACCCATGTCCAGCGACCCTCCTCTCCCCCTGCGCCCACTGCAGCCACCCATGTCTAGCGAACCTCCTCTCTCCCCTGCCCACCCTCCTGCCACCCATGTTCAGCGACCTCTTCTCTCCCCTGCAGCCACCCATGTCCAGCGACCCTCCTCTCCCCCTGCGCCCACCGCAGCCACCCATGTCCAGCAAACCTCCTCTCTCTCCTGCCTCCTTCCTGCCATCCATGTCCAGCAACCCTCCTCTCTCCCCTAACCCCACTCCAGCCACCCATGTCCAGTGACCCTCCTCTCTTCCCTGCCCTCCCTGCAGCCACCGATGTCCAGCGACCCTCCTATCTCCTCTGCCCCCCCTCCAGCCACCCATGTCCAGCGACCCTCCTCTCTCCCCTGCCTCCCCTCCAGCCACCCATGTCCAATGACCCTCCTCTCTCCCCTGCCCCCCCCTCCAGCCACCCATGTCCAGCGACCCTCCTCTGGACATGGATCAGCTGTGAGGCATGTTTCCCCCCCCCCCCCCCGGTTCTGAAGTTGACATCATAATGGCTACGGTGATGTCAGCCTGATCTACGGAGCCTAGCAGACCAACTTGGAAGGAGCCACGGTCCCAGACAGCAAGACAGAACGTTGAAGGTGAGAATTATATAGGATAGGATGGTTCACGATATATTCAAGAATCTCCCTTACAGATTTCATTTAAAGCTGCCCACAATGCCCCAGATTCTATTTAGCGTATTCTATAACAGTGCGCATAACCTAATTGGCTTAACAAACCAATCAGCATTAACAGCACTTAAGCAATAATGAGCACTAATTGGTAATAATTAGAATTTACGTGGCTTGGTAAACAGGGCTCTAATTTGCTATTTATCCAAGGTTTCACCATGGAGTTGCATTGCAATCTGCTAACTGTTTTCCCAATAAATTTATTGACATTAAATGAGATATGATTTACTGTCAATCTCCTGCCCCCATCTCATTATCACAACGAAAATATATAAATCTTCACATCCAGCAATATAATTATAGCTTAGTATACCAGCACATTCCTAGGGTATTTTTCCATTTTTCAAAAATGAGATATTGGAAATTGCTCTATAATTCTCAAAAGTAGGCTTAACACGACATAATAGTCACGGACCTCTGCCAGCTAAATATCAGGCCCAAACTCCATTCAACTGCCCTCAGAACACATACTTTACACATTTATAACAGCATATATGAGATCGTGCCCAGTACATACTTATCAGTGTACACGGCTGCAAATTTTGCATAAGACACTTTCTCTGTATAAAATTGGGTTTTATTAGTGTGTCCATTGAGCCCACTATCCTATCTCCAGAAGTGTGACTTGCCCAAGACCACAAGAAGCACCCGTGGGATTTGAACCAGCCACCTCTGGATGTCAAGACCAGTGCTCTAACCACTAGGCCACTCCTCCACTCATGATTTTGGAGAACTCTAAGATATCCCCTTGCAACCATCTCTTCTCTCAGATGAAGAGTCCTAACCTGCTTATCTTCTCTCAGAAGGAAAGAAATTTCAGCCCCTTTATCATTTGCAATTTAGTCACTCTTTTATCTAACCTCTAGTTAGATTGTAAGCTCCTTTGAGCAGGGACTGTCCTTTTTTGTTAAACTGTACAGCGCTGCGTAACCCTAGTAGCGCTATAGAAATGTCAAGTAGTAGTATATTTTTTCCCAGATACAGCAATCAGAATTACTCAAAATACTTAAGGTGTAGCTACACCATGGAATGATACAGAGACATTGTGATACTCTCTGTTTTAATGTTAGGTATTATTAGGAAAGGAATGGAAAACATAAATGAGGACGTTATAATGCCTTTGTATCGCTCCATGGTGCGACTGCACCTCGAATATTGTGTGCAATTCTGGTCACCACATCTGAAAAAAAGATATAGTGGAATTAGAAAAGGTGCAGAAAAGGGCGATGAAAATGATAACGGGGATGGGACGACTACCCTATGAGGAAAGGCTAACGCGGCTAGGGCTCTTCAGCTTGGAGAAAAGACGGATGAGGAGAGATATGATAGAGGTCTATAAAATATTGAGTGGAGTGAAAAGGGTAGACGTGAAGCATCTGTTTACTCTTTCCAAAAATACTAGGACTAGGGGGCATTCAATGAAGCTACAAAGTAGTAAATTTAAAACAAATTAGAGAAAATGTTTCTTCACTCAACATGTAATTAAACACTGGAATTTGTTGCCAGAGAACGTGGTAAAGGCGGTTAGCTTAGCGGGGTTTAAAATAAGGTTTGGATGGCTTCCTTAAAGAAAAGTCCATAGACCATTATTAAAATGGACTTGGGGAAAATCCACTGCTTATTTCTGGGATAAGCAGCATAAAATGTTTTGTACTTTTTTGGGACCTTGCCAGGTATTTGTGACCTGGACTGGCCATTGTTGGAAACAGGATGCTGTACTTGATGGACCTTTGGTCTGTCCCAGTATGGCAGTACTTATGTAATGTTTTATTCTCCATTCCTTTCCTAATAATTGCTAACATTCTGTTTGTTTCATGGTCACTGATATACACCGAACTGAGGACTTAAAACATATTATCCACAATGACGCCTACATTCTTTTCCTCCTAATATACAACTCAGCAGCGTGTACTTACAGTTAGGATTATGTTGCCTTAAATGCTTCGGTTTGCACTTGTCCATATTAAATTTCAGCTTCCATTTAGAAGCCTGGGTGGCACACCAATCTTTTTGTGCCATAAAAGTATGGGAAAAGTCTCTAATATCTGCCAGCTATTTGAGGAACTCAGTCGTCATAGATAGTTGAAATGTAAACCCTTTTCAACAGCAAATTAGACGTTATACCACTGCTTTCAAAGTTTGTGTCTATCAATTGGGGGGGGGGGGGGGGAAATCAGGAGGGGCCATGGTGGAACCTGGATGCCTACCTGGCGGGTCAAAAACCAAAAAGTACAAGGTGTTTGTGATATCATGTGTGTGCTCGGGGAGGGGGGGGGGGTGTATGAGATTGTAAAAGCATTAGCCGTCGGGCACTAGAATACCCATGAGATGCCATTGTCTAAGTGAGAGTGAAACCACAACTCTACTGGAAGAATTATACAACATTAAAAATAATTAACATTCCTAATCACATCATTAATAACGCATTTATGATTACACCTCATCAGGCCACCAGGCTTGTAACTGAAAGGCATCCCTGTGATTTTCTTGTTGCACCACTCCCCATTCAAAAGAGATGCGCTGGAATACCAGCTGTAGAACCAAAGAGCCGAACCTGTGTAAACTGTAAATGTAGGAGTTTATTTTCCAGCTTCTTTCAGTGTTTATCTGTGGTTTTCACTTCTCAGGTATTATTGATGGGTCATTTTTCTGATGGAATAAAATATGTACATGTCTGTCATCCTTTGCATCGGAATGTTTTTATGTATGTTTTGCTCTGCGCAGGTTAATGCTATTTAGATCGAGCGGAATAGAAATGGCAATAAATGAATAAATAAATCAGAGCAGAATAGGCACAAAAATCAGGGATAAGCTGGGAAGGGGTGGGAAAGCACTAGGGGAGGTGAAATTTTTCCGGTGTTTATTGGAGAAATACCTATTTAGGGCCTCTTATCAAGCCACACTAGCGGTTCCCGCTTGGCAAACGCCAACAGAGCCCATTCAAAGTGAATAGGTTTTTGACTCCCCCCGTTTTCTATTTCTGTTGATGGCTCTCTCATTCTCCCTGTCTCCTCGGCTCGAAACCTTGGGGTCATCTTAGACTCTCCTCTCTCCTTCTCTGCTCACATCCAGCAGACCGCCAAGACCTGTCGTTTCTTTCTTTACAACATCCGTAAAATCCGCCCCTTTCTTTCCGAGCACTCTACCAAAACCCTCATCCACACCCTTGTCACCTCTCGTTTAGACTACTGCAATCTGCTTCTTGCTGGCCTCCCACTTAGTCACCTCTCCCCTCTCCAATCGGTTCAAAACTCTGCTGCCCGTCTCGTCTTCCGCCAGGGTCGCTTTACTCATACTACCCCTCTCCTCAAGACCCTTCACTGGCTCCCTATCCATTTTCGCATCCTGTTCAAACTTCTTCTACTAACCTATAAATGTACTCACTCTGCTGCTCCCCAGTATCTCTCCACACTCGTCCTTCCATACACCCCTTCCCATGCACTCCACTCCACGGATAAATCCTTCTTATCTATTCCCTTCTCCACTACTGCCAACTCCAGACTTTGCGCCTTCTGTCTCGCTGCACCCTACGCCTGGAATAAACTTCCTGAGCCCCTACGTCTTGCCCCATCCTTGGCCACCTTTAAATCTAGACTGAAAGCCCACCTCTTTAACATTGCTTTTGACTCGTAACCACTTGTAACCACCTGCCTCCACCTACCCTCCTCCTTCCTGTACACAATAATTGATTTGATTACTTTATTTTTTGTCTATTAGATTGTAAGCTCTTTGAGCAGGGACTGTCTTTCTTCTATGTTTGTGCAGCGCTGCGTATGCCTTCTAGCGCTATGGAAATGCTAAATAGTAGTAGTAGTAATCTCAAGGAGCATCAACATTCCATGTAGAACCCCAAAGAATAGCAAGATTCTGGAATCCTAAAGAGTGACAAGATTCCATGCAGAATCTCAAAGAGTAGCAACATTCCATGTAGAACCCCAAAGAATAGCAAGATTCTGGAATCGTAAAGAGTGACAAGATTCCATGCAAGATTCGTAACCACTTGTAACCACTCGCCTCCACCTACCCTCCTCTCCTCCTTCCTGTACACATTCATTGATTTGATTTGCTTACTTTATTTTTTGTCTATTAGATTGTAAGCTCTTTGAGCAGGGACTGTCTTTCTTCTATGTTTGTGCAGCGCTGCGTATGCCTTGTAGCGCTATAGAAATGCTAAATAGTAGTAGTAGTAGTAATAGGCTTTGTCAGCATTACCATACTGGGAACTGCTAGCGCGTCTTGAGAAAAGAGACCCTTAAATTTATACCTCAGAGCTGTCTATCAGTTAACATCTAAAATCAGAAGCCCCCAAAATATCAGCTGGTACCTTATTCAAGAGTCGGATGCTGAGAGGCTCTGCTCCCTTGCTGGTTGATTTAAGCAATTCATTAGCTCTTCTTTAAACAGTACAGATCAGGGGCGTAGCCAGACTGCAGATACTGGGTGGGCCTAGGCAAGAAGCGGGTGGGCACCAAATGTTCTCCCCCCTCCCCACCAAAAGAATATTTCAGCTGGTGGGAAAATGCTTCTCTCCACCTTGGTAGTCTACAGCAGGCATGCGCTGAAAACTGAGCATTGACAGGTGCCAGTATCGTGGAGAGCAGCATTTTCATTACCATCAGGGGGAAGTCTTCAGCTGGCAGGGCTTGGGATCCCCACCAACTACTGCTAAACATGTGCTACTGTTGGGTGGGCCTGAGCCCTAAGTGGGTGGGCCCCGGCCCACCCCGACCCATCTGTGGCTATGCCACTGGTACAGATTTTGGATTGAAGGCCCGTTATCCTGGTTTTCACCACTCCTCTGCTGAAAATTTCAAACAACTCCTTCCCCCACCCCTCTATATTTTACAGAAATAAAATATGTTCTTATCTAGGAAGAAAAGATTTTTAAGCATTCAACTAGAGTGAGAGAGCTCAGGAGGGAATTACAGCACAATAGATACAACAGAAGCAAAGTCATGCTATCCCCAAAGTTCACGTCTCTGGTTGTATGGGTAGCATGAGCCAACACTTTATACTGATTTATAGGCCCTTGAACCTACTACAAGGCTACAAATTTAATTAGGGCATCTCTAACAGCCAGTAATTAGCTCTTAGAAATACAGTCTACTTAGATCCATAGAGGGGAACCTACTAATAACAACTAATTAGCATAGCCAGCATATAACTAGCAATCTTAGAGGGCTTTAGTTTACATATTCCTACTCCATTAGCAACTTAAATTAAGAAATCAACAATAAGAAGATGCAGGCAGCAGTCCAGCAGTGAGATAGGGGCTATCCAGTATTTTGTACTGAGTGTCAAATGTTTGATTATCTCCCAGTTGGTGAGAAGTTGCATGTGTGTACTCGGTGCAAAGAGCTCCTAGCTCCTTATAGCATTCTGTAGGTTATACATGTAAGTTGGCGACATGCCTAAAGCCCGCCCATACTCTACTCAGGTATATAGCACAATTCCACGTTATAACATATGAGTATGACTTCATAGAAAGCCACATAGGGCTAGATTCTATATGGTGTCATAAAAATCACCACCAAAAAAGCACTATTCTATAAGCTGCGCTTCAGGTTAGGCAAGGTTTATAGAATAGGGCTTATACCCGTGAATCATGCCTAACTTTAGGTGTGATCCTAAATATGGTGATAATATTTCAGTAGAGGGGGTATATTAGAACATCATATACATATAACCCAGCTCATATAAATATCAATAAATTCCATTTTAATCAAAGATATTTAAAGATATCTATTCGCAAATATAGGATCCTTCAGAATTCCCCCCAGCATCACCACACAGGCTTATTAACGTGAGCCAGGCACTTTTATGGTGAGCTAGTATTCCTCATTTGATCCATAAATTTAATCAAAAAACTTTTTTCTTTTTTTCTTTTTACTTTTCTTTCTATTCTCTCTCTTATATAGCTTAAAACATAGGCACTTAGCTTATATCCGTGGTATCACTCAAGAACTTTCTTTGTATGAAAGACTTTAAAGAAGTATATTATTCATTTGTTCATCTCGGAGATCCTCATACCGACATGAATTCACGTTTCGCACATAAGTGCTGTATCAAGGCATATCTCCTCTGATTTTCACGGAGAAAATTCCCCATTCTTTCATCATTCTTATTTTCTCCATATTTGCGAATAGATATCTTTAAATATCTTTGATTAAAATGGAATTTATTGATATTTATATGAGCTGGATAACTTTAGGTGTGGCCATTTGCACCAACTGAAACTTGCTGCGAATGTACACACCTACATTAAGTACATATCCCCGTTACTATAGAACAACACATGTTACTTTTAGGAACGCCTCTGTTCCACCTATTCCCCTCCCATTCTGCATCCTCTTTTTCAAATTGTGTGTAAAATTCAATTAAATTTAATTAGTGCCAATAATTTCTTGTTAAAAAGCCCATTTTTGGTGCAAATTAGCGTGCTTAATTAAATTGCACAAATCGGGCACACGCCCAAATCTGAGCCCACAATTTTGGAGATGTTTACAGCATTAGGGGGATAATACACTTATGCACCTGCCATTTTGGCATCTCAGATGCACATAATTAGGGTGCCAAGTTACACAATTGCTTCCTGAATCTGCACAGTTGTGTTACATGTTAATAGCCACTGTTACAAGTCTCCTAAGAGACAGGCAAAGGGGATTTAGTCTCAGCTCACTTTCTGGAGAGGGCTAGTTCAATCAGGGCAAAAGCTCCAGCACCGATCCCAGATCTGTGTCTACCACGCAAAGAGGGATCGAGGTCTAAAAAATGGAAGATGGGGGATGGGGAGGGGAGAAGGAGAGACGTAGGTGGAGGAAGGTCTCCTTCGAGGACATGGAGCACTTTATAGTTTTGTATATAGGAGAAAGTGCATTTTTAGGTGACAAGTCAGTGGAAAAATGGTAACATGTTTGAGCCAGAGAAAGTATCATTTTCCCCCACAACAAGGAATTCCAACCTCGGCCAGTCGAACCAGCCTTTTTACAGGATGCAAAGACACTGTGTGCATAAGGCCATATAATCAAGGATTTTTTAAAAGATGTTGAATGTTCCAAGTAAACTAAATTACAGTCACGGTCTAGTTCAAATTAAAATAATTTTTAAAAAATCCAGGCCAGCTGCATACCGTGGTGTGGGAGACCTCAGTTTGGCTAAGAAAACAGAGCTACTCCTCCATGCAGGGAAATGGGGCAATGCAAGACCTGGTGAGGCCTCCCAGAAAAACACAGACTCAGCTGCCAGCCCTAGACGGGATTAAAATGGAGCTGTCTCAGACTGTGCCATCCTGAAAGCATGATGATTAAGTAACCAGAGCCTTCTGATTAGAACCAAAGCGAGAAGCTCATTAGCAGATTTGTACAGAGCAAATGCAGAACAACATGACCTAAATATATGATAAAACACCCCAATTTTGCTAAGTGCAATGAAGATAAATTATTTCAAAACAATGTGGATTTTGCTGGCGGTGGATCAGTCCTCTGATTATCTCCCAAATAGTCTTAAAGGAGTTCATTCCAAAACAGGGCATCAACATTTAGGTGCCATATTTCCATAGGCTACGAGTCTTTCTAACACACGCCCTAAATGTACGCACAGTACAGTCTCGATGATCCGACCTTCATTGATCCGACCATCTGGCATATCCAACAGACCCCCGTTGACGTCATGTAGCTTCTTTTTCCGTTTTCCAAACCCGGGACCCTACTTTTACCACCATTGTGAACTGGGACCCTGCATTATTTGAGGGATTACCATTGTTTTCCATATTATCTGACTTTTCATTTATCCAACAACAGGTCTGTCCCGTTTAGGTCAGATAATCAAGACTACTGTATACTCATTCATACCAGGTCAATGACTGCTGTAAATGGGAATGCTAAAATGCAACTTTAATGCACAACTGATAGTATTCTGAAAGCTGCCTACATAAATATCAGCCATGCCCATAACACATTCCATGCCTTGGAGGAGCCAGGACTAACCAATTAGCTGCCATATTCAGACTGCAAAAAAGCTGTCCAAACTTTAGCTGATGTGCTAACTGGGCAACAGTCTGAATACGTATACAGCCAGACTCATATTTGGAAAAACGAAATATGAAAAGCACCAAACCCCTTAGAGAAAAATTTACACTGGCTCCACTAACAGACCGAATTACATTCAAAATCTGCACCCTGGCTCATAAAATCATCCACGGAGAAACCCGATATACATGTCAGACCTTATAGACCTACCAGCAAGAAATACAAAAGTTCTTCACGCACTTTCTGAACCTCCATTACCCCAAATCATTATATGCACCCAGCTTCTCATACATTTGCACGCAACGTTGGAATGCACTACCGATTGCCTTAAATCAACATATGATCTGACAACTTTCCGCAAGTCGCTGAAACTAACATTCAACGAGACTTATAAAAAGAATCCTTCATAAAAGAATTACCATCAAATCTGTATTAGAACTAATCAACATCGAACTCCTTAATTTGGCTACTTTAATTTCAATATTATTATTTAATGCTATACTTATCCTTCATTTTACATATCTAATATGTATTAATTATTTCTTTACTTCCAATTTTTCTGATATCTTATGTACCTTAATTGTAATTATACTCTGTTCTCCTCATTCCGTTAATGGTGATTGCCATTGCGGCATAATGTAAGCCACATTGAGCCTGCAAAGAGGTGGGAAAATGTGGGATACAAATGCTACAAATAAATAAAAATACTGGCCGGTGCCCATTTAACTAGCGATAGTGGCATTGGGACTTCCCAAACCCCCCTCCTTCCCCCCCCCCCCCCCCCTCCCCCCACCCGAAGCAAAAAAAACCCAGCACCAAGCCCAACCAACCCCCTCTTTCATGATTCTCCTGGAGTGGGGCTCCTATGGACAGAAGCGAATCCCACTTGCTTCTACCCACTGCGAATCCAGCCATTTTGGCTACTGTGACCTCTAGTAGCAGTCTCATGACACTGAATATCTGTGGCTAATTCTACCCGAGGCGATCAGCATTTAAAAAGATGCTGGCCACTGCAGGCTGAATACCGACCAGTATTAATTTAAGTGTATAATTGATGCTTAAATTTAGGCCACCTATTACAGAATTAGGGGGAAGCGCCCCCAGTGAAGATATTTACTTTCTATTACCAGCTCACACAAAGTCAATACATTCACCAAGGCTTTCTCCTATGCCACATCCATGGATAAAGATCTCAAAATGATTCAGGTCCTTAGATTTATAAGCTAACATTTGAATCCATCAACTTGCGTCAAATCTCAGTTCTTGAAAGAAGCCCTTTATGAAAATACGGCCAGGCCAGCTATGTAGTTGCCAGATGGGATTATCATGTTTCATGGCTGTGAACAACACACACCAGTACAGTCAGGAGAGCATTTTACACAGATGCAATGAATCTGTTGACAAATTATTTTTTTCTTGCACTTCCCTCATTTGACTTACATTTCCTTGCCTGTTATCTGTAAGAGCAGAGTCTTGTCTGATTTCACACCTCCTGATCTATCCCTCTCACAACCAAAGCTCCAGCTAAAACAGTAAAAATTACACTGTAGTGAAAACAATCTCCAGTGTAGCTTATCATGGCCCCCTTTCGTCTTGTAACCAAACTCAGTTAGGTCTAGGGAACAGACCTTGACCTTCAAGGTAGGAGAAATCTTTGGACACAAGCTCAGCTTTTACATCTCTTGGTAACACTTTGGGGGGTCATTTGGCTAATGGTTAACACATGCTAATGCCATTATCATTCATTATCTGCCACAGGGTCCATTCTATCCCAGGGGCACTGCAGCAGATAGCAACACAGAAGATGATGGCGGATGACCTGCATAGTCCATTCATGATCAATTCATGATTAAACCAACAATCCAGCAACGTTATTAAGTAATAATATTTCTCTCGATCAAGTCAACTTGATGAACCATTCTTAAATGACTTCTTTGCCTTTCTGTGCTTTACTTTAGTCAATGGCATATCATCAGCAATAAAAAATCATATTCAGAAGACAGAAGAACTCAGAAAAGGAATTTGTAAGTATGGAAATTATACTTTAGACTATCAGCTAGAACATATGTTGAATGACGATTGTAGCTAAGTGTGGTTCCCGATGTCAGTAATTAACGATCTGACTTTTCTCACTGCTCATTATGGCTGTGTAAGCAATTTGCTATCTAACCTGTAGCACCTATCATTATGGCACACATGAACTGATGCAGAAACATTTCCCAACAAAAGCTTTTGAAAATCAATGAGCAAAGAAAAGTGTAGTGTATACAGTACCTCCTCTGACCAAGGGCAGCGGCTTCTTCCCAACTTCGGGAAAGCCATGTCCCTCCAGAATCGCATTCCTTGCCTCCTTCCTGTCGGTGACCGGAGCTGGAGCCGAGGTTTCCATCTCACAAACTCATGTCCCAGCTCCTCAAACTGAAAGAAAAGGAAAAGAAGACCCTCAAATATCAAGTATGTAACATCAAAGTGCATTCCACCGATCTTAAAACATATGTACTAGGATTTACATGTTTTTGAGCTGCTAGCTTAAAATAAAATTCTGGTTATTTTTAAATGTATTTATTCATTCTTATTCATTTTTTTTTTAATTGCTACAGTTCAAAAAAATAGTTGAACATAGATATCCTGATTTATTGCCCAAAACAAATATAAGAGCCTCTTTCACTAAGCTGCAGTAAAAGGGAAAGGGAAATGGGACTTGATATACTGCCTTTCTGAGGTTTGTGCAACTACATTCAAAGCGGTTTACGTATATTCAGGTACTTATTTTATACCAAGCGCAATGGAGGGTTAAGTGACTTGCCCAGAGTCACAAGGAGCTGCAGTGGGAATTGAACTCAGTTCCCCAGGATCAAGGTCTGCTGCACTAACCACTAGGCTACTCCTCCACTAGCAACATTCCATGTGGAAGCCTGCCCTTGCAGATCACCAATGCGGCCGCGCAGACTTCTGTTTCTGTGAGTCTGACGTCCTGCAGGTACGTGCAGGACGTCAGACTCACAGAAACAGAAGCTTGCGTGGCCACATTGCTGATCTGCAAGGGCAGGCTTGTACATGGAACGTGGCTAGTGGAATAGCAACATTAACATTCCATGTAGAATCTCAAATAGTAGCAACAGAATCTCAGTAGTAGCAACATTCCATGTAGAATCTCAAATAGGGAAAGGGAAATGGGACTTGATCTACCGCCTTTCTGAGGTTTTTGCAACTACATTCAAAGTGGTTTACATATATTCAGGTACTTATTTTGTACCAGGGGCAATGGACGGTTAAGTGACTTGCCCACAGTCACAAGGAGCTGCAGTGGGAATTGAACTCAGTTCCCCAGCATCAAAGTCCACTGCACTAATCACTAGGCTACTCCTCCACTCCAACCCTTGCACAGGTTAGTCCTGCTCGCCAACGCCATTTTTACCGCAGTCATAAAAAACAGTTTTTCTAGGTTTTTATGTTTTAAATTAATAGCCATGTGCTAATATTGCCATTAGTGTCTATCCATTAAAATAGTGTGCATGCAGTTACCACCACCCATTATGTAGGTATAGCGAAATTAGAAAAGGTTCAAAGAAGAGCGACCAAAATGATTAAGGGGATGGAACTTCTCTCCTATGGGGAAAGGCTACAGAGGTTAGAGCTCTTCAGCTCGGAAAAGAGACAGATGAGGGGAGATATGATCAAGGTCTACAAAATCCTGTGTGGTGGAAAATGAGTAGAAGTGATGTTTTGCTCTTTTAAAAAGTGCAAAGACTAGGGGACACTCAAGAAAATTACATGGAAATAAATAAGGAAATATTTTTTTCACTCTAGAATTTGTTGCTGGAGGATGAGGTAACCTTTTAAAAAAAGGTTTGAACAAGTTCCTGGAGGAAAAGCCCATAGTCTGCTATTGAGATAGACATAGGGAAGGAAGCCACTTCTTGCCCTAGTGTTTTCTCCGGGTTACTGCTTATGAAGGTTTTCCCAAGACTGGAGCATAAACCTGATGACCTTTGACATTTTGATTGACAATCCAACAAGTGCATGACCTTATTTGAAATATATGAGACTCCTGATGCAGGCCTATCCAGCCGAAACACAGCTGTGTCGAGTCCAGAATAATCTACTATAAATTGTTTTCACTGATTAGACTATTGTCCGCTCATCCTTGTGTCATCTTCGAGGACTGGGGATCTCATCAAGGGCATTGGGAGTATGATTGGGGGCTGTGAGAGGAAAGACAAATGGAGGCCATAATCCTCCGCCATTGTTTCTGTGGCCACGCTACCAGACTGCTAACAGAGCACAGCTGCATTTACAGGGTCATGAATGGGAATACAACTAAAACAATTTACATATATTCTATGCAGGTTCTCTCTCTGTTCCTAATGGGCTCACAATCTAAGTTTTTGTACTTGGGATGATGGAGGTTAAGTGATTTGCTCAGAGTCAGAAGAAGCTGCTGTGGGAATCAAACCCAATCCTACAGGTTCTCAGCCCGCTGCACTAACCATTAGGCTACTCCTCTACTCCATTGCTTTTTGAGGTGGCAGTAACTGTGGGTACGCTATTGGCAATCAAGACAGCTAGTGTGTGGTACTGACCCATGTATGAGCTGTCACAGCTGACCACTCCTCCACCCACCCATGTCAAGCCCAGCTTCCGCCCACTCCTGACTTAGGCAGCTAATGTGGGAATTTTACTATGCTGGCTGCTTTTTTTTTTTTTAAAGAGCAGATATTAGCATGGGTCCGTGATAATGTTTACAGTATGGTAAGAGAAAGGGATCCATAAACATCTTTCTGACTGACGATTGCCAAAATATTATCGATTATGTGCCACCTGTTTCCGTTTACCATTTTAAATATTTGTAAAGATTTTTTTCTTTTGGAAATAAACTTAGGGCACACAGTCTGCCCAAAAGTAAAGACACAGAGAATTTATAAGTTTATTTTTTAATTATTTAAAGTAACTTATATCCTGCATCTTCCAAAGATCCACATGGCTTACAATCTAAGTCACTCAAACTTAATTAACATACCTTTTAAAAAGGGCCCCATTTTCAGAAGGCTCTTCCAAGCCCAACTTTTGTCTTTATCAGAAAATGCTTAAAAAAATCTGAAAAGTGGAAGCAAAAATGTACAGAGCACGTCTCCAATGAGCCCACCAAATATACGTTTTCACATTTGGTAGCTTATGTTCTTTCCTTTAAACTAACCAAAAACACGAAGATCTGCTCGGGCAAGCGAGATCCGTAAATTACAGCAATTAGCAGGGTTAACAAAGAGTCTGCAAAATTCCGGCACTAGACTTTCACTCCCAAATTTCTTTGTATTTCCCTGGAACCTCACATTGCATTGTGAGAAACGTAGGGGCTCTATTTTCCACTCTGAGGCCTCTAGGGTAGTGGGTTTACCACCGGACAGAACCCAGAGCTTAGCATGGAAAAAAAATACTACTACTATTTAGCATTTCTATAGCGCTACAAGGCGTACGCAGCGCTGCACAAACATAGAAGAAAGACAGTCCCTGCTCAAAAAGCTATGTAATAAAAGTGAGCCAAGTATAGGACAATCAAGCCATTGTGACATCACTGATGAGGTTGGCTCTTAGGCATTGGTGGAATGAGGCATTATGACATCACAATCTCAGCTCTGGTTAAATCACTGCTATATGTAATACTACTACTACTACTTAACATTTCTAGAGCGCTACTAGGGTTACGCAGCGCTGTACAATTTAACAAAGAGAGACAGTCCCTGCTCAAAGAGCTTACAATCTAATAGCATGGAAAAAAATAGACTCAGTCCTCTTCCCCCTCCCCAGTGAAGATACTGCTATAAAAAGCGTGAAACCCAGCCTGCCTCTCGTCCATGTTTCTCTCAAATCCAGCACCATTACACTTATGGCCCTGTTTTCTATCAGGCTCATTTTCGAACATGATCGCCGGCGATCTTCCGACACAGATCGGGAGATCGCCGGCGATCTCCTGATTCCGGCCAAATCGGTATTATCGAAACCCGATTTTGGCCGGCCCCAACTGCTTTATCGTCGCGGCGCCGACCAACCTTCAAGGGGGCGTGTTGGTAGAGTAGTGAAGGCGAGACGAGAGGCGGGGCGGGGGCATGGATACGAGATGGCCAGCTTCGCCTTATAATGTAAAAAAGAGGCCGGCTCAAACGAGCATTTCGGCGGCCGGACTTGGTCAATTTTTTTTTAGGACCAAGTCTGGGAAAAGTGCCCGAACTGACCAGATGACCACCGGAGGGAAGCGGGGATCACCTCCCCTTACTCCCCCAGTGGTCATCAACCCCCTCCCACCAAAAAAAAAAAACCCCCGAAAACTTTTTGCCAGCCTGTATGCCAGCCTGAAATGTCAAACCCAGCTCCTTGACAGCATGCAGGTCCCTGGAGCAGTTTTTGGTGGGTGCAGTGCACTTCAGGTAGGTAGACCCAGGCTCATCCCCCCCTTACCTGTTACACTTGTGGTGGTTAATGTAGAGCCCTCCAAAAAACCCCAAAACCCACTTTACCCAAATGCAGGTGCCCCCTTCACCCCTTAGGGCTATGGTAATGGTGTAGAGTTGTGGCGAGTGGGTTTTGGGGGGATTTGGGGGGCTCAGCACCCAAGGTAAGGGTGCTATGCACCTGGAAGCTATTTTGGTTTTGGTTTTTTTTTACTTTTTTGAAGTGCTCCCTAGGGTGCCAGTTTGGTGTCCTGCCATGTGAGGAGGGCCAGTGCACTACAAATGCTGGCTCCTCCTACGCCCAAATGCCTTGCATTTCGCCGGGTTTGAGATGGCCGGGTCCGGTTTCCATTATAGCTCATATCAACCCAGCGATCCGCCGGCAATCCTACTCTAAACCCAACGAGCTATTTGGCTGGCGCCAAGCGTATTTCAAAAATACGCTTGGCTCCGCCCTCTCGCGGAGCCGGCTCCGAAGATGGCCGGCCAGCGATTTCGCCGGCGCCATTTGATTATGCCCCTCCACGGCACATTAGCATTTTTAATGCACCTACAATTACCGTGTGCGCTAACCATATAGGCGCTTATAGGGATCTTGTAGGCACGTACATGGTTAATGCGCGTTGAAGATGCTAACACGCCTTAGTCAACAGGGCCCTTACTGTGAACCGTTTCTGTTCACAAATACAAAGCACTCAAGCGGAGAATGTCAGAAAAAGCTTCCTATGCAATGTTTTCCCTTTTGGGGAGGGGGATGGGGGTTCTTCAAATTTCTACAAAGATGCTCAAGTGACCCACCATTCCAGGCTGGAGATTTTGGGACCATCCTGGATTTCTGACCACCCTATCCTGCTATATTAGAGAACTTGCGGCGCTGATTTCAGTGGGCAGGGATCAGGCACTAGAAAGTTCACACTGCTTTGCGATGTAAGTTCAAAACCAGGCCTGGCCAAAAAGTCTCCAGCCTGGAAGTGAATAACTTGGCATATCTGTTTCTCTAACTGTCCATTGTTTAAAGAGACTTTACACCTCTCAAGTTTTCTTAACTACATAAGTACATAAGTAATGCCATACTGGGAAAAGACCAAGGGTCCATCAAGCCCAGCATCCTGTCCACGACAGCGGCCAATCCAGGCCAAGGGCACCTGGCAAGCTTCCCAAACGTACAAACATTCTATACAGGTTATTCCTGGAATTGTGGATTTTTTCCAAGTCCATTTAGTAGTGGTTTATGGACTTGTCCTTTAGGAAACCATCCAACCCCTTTTTAAACTCTGCTAAGCTAACCGCCTTCACAACTTTCTCCGGCAACGAATTCCAGAGTTTAATTATACATTGGGTGAAGAAAAATTTTCTCTGATTTGTTTTAAATGTACTACACTGTAGTTTCATCGCATGCCCCCTAGTCCTAGTATTTTTGGAAAGCGTGAACAGACGCTTCACATCCACCTGTTCCACTCCACTCATTATTTTATATACCTCTATCATGTCTCCCCTCAGCCGTCTCTTCTCCAAGCTGAAAAGCCCTAGCCTCCTTAGTCCTTCCTCATAAGGAAGTCGTCCCATCCCCGCTATCATTTTAGTCGCCCTTCGCTGCACCTTTTCCAATTCTACTATATCTACTAACGCTTGAATTTTTTATACCTTTCAATAATCTATATACGTACAATACAGTGTATGTTCCGGACGGTTCTGAAATAGTCTTATTTTTATTTTATTTATTTATTTGCACATTTATATCCCACTTTTTCCACAGGTATGCGGGACTCAAAGTGGCTTACAATGTACTGATAAGGCTATAGCCAGACCAGTTGTTATACAATTATACAATTTCATGAAATAGGATAGAAGGAACAGAGGAAGAAAAAATAGGAAAATGGTAAGAGAGTGTAAAAGGGCAATGGACATATCATTAGGAAGGGCTGTAGGGAATATGAGGAAAGTCTGACGATGGCATTCAGAAATATGCCGGTCTTAGTAGATTCCAGAAGCGGAGGTGGTTCAGGCATTACAGTTCTGCTTCCATTCTGATTAAATGGCAGTGACTACTGCAAGGATAACTAAAGCCCTTGACTTCAGTCTGTAAGGGCTACCAAATAGTGATACCAGCTGGCCCCATTTTTCATTGGCGGATGAGTCAGTGCCGGCATTTCCTTATCGTACTTATGGACTTGTAGTTCGAATAAAAAGCAGGACAGTAAATGCTTGCGGTAAACCTTAACTGGATCAACTTACAGTACAGAGGAAAAGCAAGAGCCAGTCAACCCTTTTGACATGCAGAGACCCAAGGGAACAGAGTTCGATGGGCACCAAATACGAGAGAGACCCTCATGGCTGATGTTTTCCAATGATCTCAAAAGCAGCAAAGTAGTGTGACGAAGAATTGGCCAAAGCCAAAGGAATGCAAAGGTACATAGGGAGAGGTATAATTATTTGAAAAAACGTGAGGCTACGGTTATTACACAGGACTGCTGAGCAGAAATAGTATCCACCTAACGAAGAAGGGACCAAGGGTCTTCCACAGCAGGCTGGCTAACCTACTGAAGAAGGTATTAAACTAAGATCATTGGGGATGGGTAAACAAAGCTATTTATAAACTGTGCCTAACATTAGGCGCAATTTATAAAATACATGTAGCGTCCGGACCTGTGACTAAATTTAGGCGCAACCATTTAAGCCAAATAAAACCTGGGGTACATAAGTAATGCCATACTGGGAAAAGACCAAGGGTCCATCGAGCCCAGCATCCTGTCCACGACAGCGGCCAATCCAGGCCAAGGGCACCTGGTGAGCTTCCCAAACGTACAAACATTCTATACAATCAAGCCATTGTGACATCACTAATTAGGTTGGCTCTTATTGGTGGAATGAGCCACTATGACATCACAATAGGTTAAATCACTGCTCTATGTAATAAAAGTGAGCCAAGTAGAGGACATAAGTACATAAGTAATGCCACACTGGGAAAAGACCAAGGGTCCATCGAGCCCAGCATCCTGTCCACGACAGCAGCCGATCCAGGCCAAGGGCACCTGGCGAGCTTCCCAAACGTACAAACATTCTATACATGTTATTCCTGGAATTTTGGATTTTTCCGTCCGTTTAGTAGCGGTTTATGGACTTGTCCTTTAGGAATCCGTCCAACCCCTTTTTAAACTCTGCTAAGCTAACCGCCTTCACCACTTTCTCCGGCAACGAATTCCAGAGTTTAATTACACGTTGGGTGAAGACAAATTTTCTCCGATTTGTTTTAAATTTACTATACTGTAGTTTCATCGCATGCCCCCTAGTCCTAGTATTTTTGGAAAGCGTGAACAGACGCAATCTGACACTTGAAAGTCAAGTAAATTCCACTACAAAGAAAATGTTCCACTCTATGTGGAAACTTAAATGTATAAAACCTTTCTTTCCTTGAGATGTCTTCTGCAACTTAATACAATCAATGGTATTAAGTCGTTTAGATTACTGCAACATAATTTATGCAGGATGCAAAGAACAACTAATCAAGAAACTTCAGACCACCCAGAACACAGCAGCGAGACTGATCTTTGGTAAATCAAAATTCGAATCTGCCAAGCCCCTTCTTGAAAAATTACACTGGCTTCCCATTAAGGAACGTATTGCCTTTAAGGTTTGCACCTTGATTCATAGGATTATTTACGGAGATGTTCCTAGATACATGTTAAGTCTAATAGATCTACCACCCAGAAACAGTTTCTACTCTTCCCGATCCTTCCTAAATTTACATTATCCAGACTGCAACGGCCTTAAATACAAATTTACCTACGCATCTAGCTTCTCCTTCATAGGCACACAGCTATGGAATGCACTACCCAAAATCTTAAGGTCAATTCAGAACCATCTAAATTTCAGGAAATTACTGAAGACCACCCTGTTCAAGAAGGCTTACCTTCTAGACTCAACCTAAATTACTTCTTTCTTTGTTACAGCAAAATTCATGGACATTATCATCCTTAATTATCTTTGTTATCTTATACATTGCATATTCGATTACTATCTTATTATTACATTGTTAAATTGTATTTTACTAACTGTAGCCTGCACTATGGTATTGTGTAAGCCACATTGAGCCTACAACTAGTGGGGAAATGTGGGGTATAAATGTGTTAAATAAATAAATGTACCAATCTTCAGCTAAGTAGTTTCTGATAAAGGTCTCTTTAAAAAAATATCTGGTAAAAAACAATGACCCAGTGTTGCTAAAATGAGTCCTGTATGCATATTTTATAATATGGGGGTTAATATGCAGCCACTGGGGTCTTCAGCTTGAGTTAGATGCTGGCAACTGTGTTTAACGCAATCCATATATTATGTACCAGGGGCGTATCTGTAATGGGGCCAACGGGTGCCTGGCCCCCCTGCATTTGGCCCTGGCCCCCGCTACTACCACCAACCCCCCCCCCCTCGTGCCGCCAATGGAAGCCTATGGGGGGGGGGCGAAAAACGGCCCCCGCACTTCGGGCTCTGGCCCCCCCTACCAGGGAAAGTCAGATACGCCCCTGTTATGTACCCACTACCTGTTTACGTAGCGGTGCTGAATCTACATACACATTGGACAGCGCTCCCATCTACTCAAGAAAAAAATGGGGTGTCAATCTTAGGTGAAAAATATAATGTCATCTGCTATGCTTATACCTTTAACAAACCCTGATGTCAACCTCCATCACCTTTAAAATCTAAATTTTAGAGTGGATTTATATATGTCAATATGCCTGCCTTTTGTGGTTTATTAAAAAAGTTCTTTATAACCATTATACACTCCAAAACACCCACTTGCCTATCACTGTATGTTAAAAAAAAATGCTGGAGTGAAGCACTGGGGAGGAACCCTTTATCTTAAAACAAAATTCTTGATCCATCAGATTTACAAGCCAGTGGCCATTCACCATCTCTTAGGATTACTTGTTTTAATAATGCTGACACAAGCTGTGTTTTTTTTTTTTTTTTGTTACATTTGTATCCCACGCTTTCCCACTCATGGCAGGCTCAATGCGGCTTACATGGGGCAATGGAGGGTTAAGTGACTTGCCCAGAGTCACAAGGAGCTGCCTGTGCCTGAAGTGGGAATCGAACTCAGTTCCTCAGGACCAAAGTCCACCACCCTAACCACTAGGCCACTCCTCCACTGTTGCTACTATTTGAGATTCCACTAGCAACATTCCATGTAGAAGTCGGCCCTTGCAGATCATCAACGTGGCCGCGCAGGCTTCTACATGGAATGTTGCTAGTGGAATAGCAACATTCCATGTAGAATGTCCAATAGTATCTATTTTATTTTTGTTACATTTGTACCCTGCGCTTTCCCACTCATGGCAGGCTCAATGTGGCTTACATGGGGCAATGGAGGGTTAAGTGACTTGCCCAGAGTCCCACTAGCAACATTCCATGTAGAAGTCGGCCCTTGCAGATCATCAACGTGGCCGCGCAGGCTTCTACATGGAATGTTGCTAGTGGAATAGCAACATTCCATGTAGAATGTCCAATAGTAGCAACATTCCATGTGGAATCTCCAATAGTAGCAACATTCCATGTAGAATCTCCAATAGTATCTATTTTACTTTTGTTACATTTGTACCCTGCGCTTTCCCACTCATGGCAGGCTCAATGTGGCTTACATGGGGCAATGGAGGGTTAAGTGACTTGCCCAGAGTCCCACTAGCAACATTCCATGTAGAAGTCGGCCCTTGCAGATCACCAATGTGGCCGCGCAGGCTTCTGCATGGAATGTTGCTAGTGGAATAGCAACATTCCAGAATCTCCAATAGTATCTATTTTATTTTTGTTACATTTGTACCCTGCGCTTTCCCACTCATGGCAAGCTCAATGCGGCTTACATGGGGCAATGGAGGGTTAAGTGACTTGCCCAGAGTCACAAGGAGCTGCCTGTGCCTGAAGTGGGAATCAAACTAGGTTCCTCTGTTCCCCAGGACCAAAGTCCACCACCCTAACCACTAGGCCACTTCTGCCCATAGGCCGGTACAGTGACACCGACTGTCTTGAAAAGCCAAATTTTTGAATATATGATGAATAGCCAATTTCCTACCTTAATTGTGGTGGGTCTTTTTATAAAAGCTCAGGCAAATTCAGGAGATTACAACCTTAAAATATCCCCTTCTATGCACAGGTCAAGTTCCTTTTCTAAGTAATTCATGGGCCAGTGATGGATGCCACATCCCAGATGTCTCACCATCTGGGTCTGTTCCCCTACCCCCATTTCGCTAAGCTATACTAATATATGCAGACAACCTAAAACCTAGATGAGTTTGTACTATTTGAACTCACTGCAACTGGACTGTTTTCTTCACTGATCTGAGAAGAGAGTTTAGCTCTCCAAAACGTTTATGTTTATTAGCACTTGATAAATTGCTTTTCTAACACGTAAATCACGGCGATGCACAAAAAAAAAAAAAGGAGAGACTGTGTTCAACAGAAAAGGAACTCTATTAAAAATTAGACAGGGAAACGATCACACAATAGAACATTCATAACCATCTAAACAAAGAGCAGCAAGTCTTCTGAAAGGGCATTAATTTTTCTTTTCATAAGACTTTGCCATCCAGAACCCTGAGGTCCCAATGATCCCTAAAAGCCAAAGCAAAAAAAAATGGGTTTTCAAAGTGCTCAAACTTTTGCAATGAAGATTCTGAATGCAACATCTGGAGAAGTGAAAGGTTAGGTATGATCTCGCTGATTTATTTGCATTCCTAATTGGTAACTCGATTAGTTCGGTCATGCAGCCCGATGCTAGGCCAAAGAGTTTTCTGTGTACTAGACAGCAGATCTTGAAGGCCATAGGAGCCAACTTTTCAAAATGATTGGGGGGTGCTGAATTTTTATTTATTTTTTTTACAGGTGGTGCATTCCCCCTCCCCCTCATCCCCCTCCCCCTGAGTTCCCGGGTCCCCCCTCCCTCCCAGTTCCAGGGTCGTCATCCCTCCCTTCGAGTTCCAAGCCCCCTCCCTCCGAATTTTAAAAGTAATCTATTTTACCTCGTTGGGGTTAGGGCAGCAGCAGCGGTAAAAAGCATGCAGGCTCGGCGCTTAGTTCAGTTTTCTCTTCTCTCTCTCAGCTCTGGCCCCGCCCTCATTTCCTGTTTCCGCAAGGGCGGGGCCAGAGCTGAGAGAGAGAGAAGAGAAAACTGAGCTAAGCACCAAGCCAAGCCTGCATGCTTTTTACCACTGCTGCCGCCCTAACCCCGACGAGGTAAAATAGATGACTTTTAAAATTCGGAGGGAGGGGGCTTGGAACTCGAAGGGAGGGAGGGAACGAACTTCCGGTGGGTGAAATATTGGGGGTGCTCGAGCAGCCACTGCACCCATGGAGTCGGCGCCTATGTTGAAGGCTACACATGCCTTGATCAGTAGCCAGTGTAGTTTTTGGAGAAAGGGTTTTGCGCTTTCAAATTATGTTTTTCTGTAGATGAGCCTGGTAGCCGTGTTTTGTGCTGTTTGTAGTTTCCTTAAAATTTGATCTTTGCACCCTGCTTAGATTCCAGTGCACTAGTCCACGTGGGCTAGAACCATTGTTTGGATCATATTGCGGAAAATATCCCTTGGGAAGTACTGTTTTATGCGTTTGAGTTTCCACATTGTGTAGAACATTTTCTTTGTAATGGCCTTGGCTTGGTTTTCAAGTGATAGGTCATGGTCTATGGTGATGCCTAGGATTTTCAGGTTGTCTGAGATTGGGAGAGATGAGCCCAAGGCACTGATGGTTGTGAAATATTCAGTATTAAGTTGGGATGAGAGAATGAGGCAGTGTGGTTTTTTTTCTCTATTGAGTTTCAACTTGAAGGCTGATGCCCAGGATTCCATGGTGTTCATGTTGTTTGTGATTTCGGAGGTGATTTCTGATGGGTTATTTTTGAAAGGGATGAAAATTGTATCGTCGTCCCACGTATAAGAATGGGTTAAGGCCTTGTTTGGATAGGGACCTGGCTAATGGGATCATCATTAGGTTGAATAGTATAGGCGAGAGTGGTGATCCCTGTAGTACTCCATATTCTGCTTTCCAAGGTTGGGAGATTTCTGAATTTGATTATTTTTATTTATTTGTAACGTTTGTATCCCGCATTTCCCCACATATCAGCAGGTTCAATGTGGCTTACAAAATGCCGTAATGGTGGACGCCAAGTTTTAAACAAATACAATTAGAAAAAGGGTCAGGTAAGGTAGGGGTAAAAGGATTAGACTTGATAAGACCTAGTGGCCAGGAATCCCCGGGTCCATAAGTATTTTCCCTCCAATTCCTCTCTTATCGAGTATTCTTAGTAGTATGTGGTGGTCTACCATGCAGGGGCGTAGGCAGACTTCGGTGGGAGGGGGGTCCAGAGCCCGAGGTGAGGAGGCACATTTTAGCTCCCCCCCCCCCCACCATTGCCAACCCCCCTGCCGACGACCCTCTCGACCCCCCTTCCAATGCCAACCCTCCCTCGCCGCTGCCTACCTTTGCTGGCAGGGGACCCCAACCCCCGCCAGCCGAGGTCCTCTTCTCCCGGCGCAAGGCTTCGTTCTGTTTCCGAGTCTGATGTCCTCAACGTTGTACGTGCAGGACGTCAGACTCACAGAAACAGAACGAAGCCTTGCATCAGAAGAAGAGGATCTCGGCTGGCGAGGGTTGGGGTCCCCCGCCAGCAAAGGTAGCCCGCGACGGCGGCAGGGGGGGTCCAGGGCCAAATCTATGGGGGTCCAGGCCCCCGTGGCCCCATGCAGCTATGCCACTGCTGCCATGTCAAATGCACTCGACATGTCGAACTGTAGTAGGAGGATGTTTTTGCCTGTTGCACTTAAAAGTTAGGTGCGGTTTATAGAACAGAGCTTAACCTTAGGCACGACCATTTGCACCAACTAAAATGTGGTGCAAATCCCCGTTTGTAAATTTAGACATGGATGCCCTTATTCTCTATCAAACATATAAACGGCGAGTGACCGTACTCACTCGCAAATGCGCAGTAGAGACTTCCCTCTCTGCCCCGCCCCCTCTTCAATACGTGATGATGGGGGCGGGACAGAGAGGGAAGCCTCTACTGGCATGCTGCAGACGTCGGAACCGCTCCCCCTCCCCTGGAGTCGCCGCCGCCCCTCCATCCAGCCCGAGCAGCACTGTAAACTTACATCAGCACGCAGCAGCAGGCGAGGGCGGGACAAAGGAGGAGTGGCCTAGTGGTTAGGGTGGTGGACTTTGGTCCTGGGGAACTGAGGAACTGAGTTCGATTCCCGGCACAGGCAGCTCCTTGTGACTCTGGGCAAGTCACTTAACCCTCCATTGTCCTATGTAAGCCACATTGAGCCTGCCATGAGTGGGAAAGCGCAGGGTACAAATGTAACAAAAATAAAATAGATACTATTGGAGATTCTACATGGAATGTTGCTATTCCACTAGCAACATTCCATGTAGAAGGCTGCACAGGCTTCTGTTTCTGTGAGTCTGACGTCCTGCACGTACGTGCAGGACGTCAGACTCACAGAAGCAGAAGCCTGCGCGGCCACATTGGTGATCTGCAAGGGCCAACTTCTACATGGAATGTTGGAATAGCAACATTCCATGTAGAATCTCAAATAGTAGCAACAGTGGAGGAGTGGCCTAGTGGTTAGGGTGGTGGACTTTGGTCCTGGGGAACTGAGGAACTGAGTTTGATTCCTGGCACAGGCAGCTCCTTGTGACTCTGGGCAAGTCACTTAACCCTCCATTGCCCACCGCATTGAGCCTGCCATGAGTGGGAAAGCGCTTGATAACAGTGACCATAATATGATCAGTTTTGACATCGACCTTGAAGTAACTGTACACAGAAAGTCAAATACGTTAGCGTTTAACTTTAAAAAAGGAGACTATGATAAAATGAGAAGAACGGTAAAAAAAAAACTTAGGGGGGCAACTGAGAGAGTAAAAACTGTACAACAGGCGTGGACGCTGTTCAAAAATACCATCCTGGAGGCCCAGGCCATACATATTCCGCAAATTAGAAAAGAAAGACGAAAGTCCAAAAGACACCCGGCCTGGTTGAAAAGTGAGGTGAAGGAAGCTATTAGGGCTAAAAGAAACGCCTTCAGAAAATGGAAGAAGGAACCATCTGAAAATAACAAGAAACAGCATAAGGAGTGTCAAAGCAAATGCAAGGCGCAGATTAAGAAGGCCAAGAGGGAGTATGAAAAAAAGATAGCATTAGAGGCAAAAAAACATAGTAAAAATTTTTTTCGGTATATTAAAAGCAGGAAGCCGGCAAAAGAATCGGTTGGGCCGCTGGATGACCGAGGGGTAAAAGGGGCGATCAAGGAAGACAAAGACGTAGCGGAGAGACTGAATGAATTCTTTGCTTCGGTCTTCACCGAGGAAGATTTGGGTGGGTTACCGGTGTCTGAAATGGTATTTCAAGCGGACGAGTCGGAGAAACTTACTGACTTCACGGTAAACCTGGAGGACGTAATGGGGCAGTTCGGCAAACTGAAGAGTAGCAAATCTCCTGGACCAGATGGTATTCATCCTAGAGTACTGATAGAACTGAAAAACGAGCTTACGGAGCTACTGCTAGTGATATGCAACTTATCCTTAAAATCGAGCATAGTACCGGAAGATTGGAGGGTGGCCAATGTAACGCCCATTTTTAAAAAAGGCTCCAGGGGAGATCCGGGAAATTATAGACCGGTGAGTCTGACGTCGGTGCCTGGGAAAATGGTAGAGGCTATTATTAAAAACAAAATTACAGAGCACATCCAAGGACATGGATTACTGAGACCAAGTCAGCATGGCTTTTGTGTGGGGAAATCTTGCCTGACCAATTTACTTCAATTCTTTCAAGGAGTGAACAAACATGTGGACAAAGGGGAGTCGGTTGATATTGTGTATCTGGATTTTCAAAAGGCGTTTGACAAGGTACCTCATGAAAGGCTACAGAGGAAATTGGAGGGTCATGGGATAGGAGGAAATGTCCTATTGTGGATTAAAAACTGGTTGAAGGATAGGAAACAGAGAGTGGGGTTAAATGGGCAGTATTCACAATGGAGAAGGGTAGTTAGTGGGGTTCCTCAGGGGTCCGTGCTAGGACCGCTGCTTTTTAATATATTTATAAATGATTTAGAGATGGGAGTAACTAGCGAGGTAATTAAATTTTCTGATGACACAAAGTTATTCAAAGTCGTTAAATCACGACAGGATTGTGAAAAATTACAAGAGGACCTTACGAGACTGGGAGACTGGGCGGCTAAATGGCAGATGATGTTTAATGTGAGCAAGTGCAAGGTGATGCATGTGGGAAAAAAGAACCTGAATTATAGCTACGTCATGCAAGGTTCCACGTTAGGAGTTACGGACCAAGAAAGGGATCTGGGTGTCGTCGTCGATAACACACTGAAACCTTCTGCTCAGTGTGCTGCTGCGGCTAAGAAAGCGAATAGAATGTTGGGTATTATTAGGAAAGGTATGGAAAACAGGTGTGAGGATGTTATAATGCCGTTGTATCGCTCCATGGTGCGACCACACCTTGAGTATTGTGTTCAATTCTGGTCGCCGCATCTCAAGAAAGATACAGTAGAATTGGAAAAGGTGCAGCGAAGGGCGACTAAAATGATAGCGGGGATGGGACGACTTCCCTATGAAGAAAGACTAAGGAGGCTAGGGCTATACAGCTTGGAGAAGAGACGGCTGAGGGGAGACATGATAGAGGTATATAAAATAATGAGTGGAGTGGAACAGGTGGATGTGAAGCTTCTGTTCACGCTTTCCAAAAATACTAGGACTAGGGGGCATGCGATGAAACTACAGTGTAGTAAATTTAAAACAAATCGGAGAAAATTTTTCTTCACCCAACGTGTAATTAAACTCTGGAATTCGTTGCCGGAGAAAGTGGTGAAGGCGGTTAGCTTAGCAGAGTTTAAAAAGCGGTTGGACGGTTTCCTAAAGGACAAGTCCATAAACCGCTACTAAACGGACTTGGAAAAATCCAAAATTCCAGGAATAACATGTATAGAATGTTTGTACGTTTGGGAAGCTTGCCAGGTGCCCTTGGCCTGGATTGGCCGCTGTCGTGGACAGGATGCTGGGCTCGATGGACCCTTGGTCTTTTCCCAATGTGGCATTACTTATGTACTTATGGGGTATCAAATGTAACAAAAAAAAAAAAAAAGGCAGAGAAGAAAGCCCGACGGCAGCTTTGCTGATGTAAGTTTACAGTGCTGCTCGGGCCGGGTGGAGGGACGGCGGCAGTGACTCCTGGGGGGGGGGGCTCAGAACCCCCCCCCCATTCCAAACGTAGCCCGTTTTCACGGGCTCAACGGCTAGTATCTATAACTTAAAGGAATGCCCGCGATCCACCAATAATCCTCCCATTTCTATGCCCCTTTTTTTTTTTTTTACTTTTACAGATTCCTGTGCCTAAATTTACACGCGTACATTTTAATTAAATCTAATTAGTGCCAATAATTGCTTGTTAAAAGCCAATTATTGGCACTAATTAACTCATGATTCAATTAAATTGCACACACCAATTGGGCATGCGCTCAAATTTGCGTGCACAACGTTTTGCGCTTTTTTATAAAGTTTGGAGATTTATGTATGCCAAGATTCTGTCACAGCACTATTCTGTAAATACACGTGTATTATGCATAGGGCATTGGAAGAGGGGTGCACACAGGTGTGAAGCAAGAGAATGGCTCTCGCCCACAGTTGTAACATAAATACTATAAGTTGTGCACATATCTTTGTTATCCAGGTGCATTCACACCAGCTCTATAGCTGGCATAAGTGGTCGGACCTAAATAGTAAACATGTATTTACCAGGTTAACCTATAAAGGAAAGCAGAATAGACTTCTATCACATACCCTCTCATAGAGCTGCCCTGTGACAGTGTGGCAAAACAGTGTGACAAGGCGGTGACCCTAGCTAGAAGGTTGTTAGGCTGTATAGAGAGAGGTGTGACCAGCAGAAGAAAGGGGGGTGTTGATGCCCCTGTATAAGTCGTTGGTGAGGCCCCACCTGGAGTATTGTGTTCAGTTCTGGAGGCCGTATCTTGCTAAGGATGTAAAAAAAATTGAAGCGGTGCAAAGAAAAGCTACGAGAATGGTATGGGATTTGCGTTACAAGACATATGAGGAGAGACTTATTGACTTGAACACGTATACCATGGAGGAAAGGAGAAACAGGGATGATATGATACAGACATTCAAATATTTAAAAGGTATTAACCCGCAAACGAACCTTTTCCGTAGATGGGAAGGCGGTAGAACCAGAGGACATGAAATGAGATTGAAGGGGGGCAGACTCAAGAAAAATGTCAGGAAGTATTTTTTTCACGGAGAGAGTGGTGGATACTTGGAATGCCCTCCCGCGGGAGGTGGTGGAGATGAAAACGGTAATGGAATTCAAAAATGCGTGGGATAAACAAAGGAATCCTGTTCCAAAGGAATGGATCCTCGAAGCTTAGCAGAGTTTGGGTGGCAGAGCCGGTGGTGGGAGGCGGGGCGGACTTCTACGGTCTGTTCCTTGAAAATGGCAGATACAAATCAAGGTCAGGTATACACATAAAGTAGCACATATGAGTATCTTGTTGGGCAGACTGGATGGCCCGTGCAGGTCTTTCTCTGCCGTCATCTACTATGTTACATGTATGTTGAGGAGTGGCCTAATGATTAGTGCAACGGGTTGGGGACCTGGGGAACTGGGTTCAGTTCCCACTGCTGCCTGATGATCTGCAGTGGGTTGAGATTCTGGGGAACCAGGTTCAATTCCCTCTGCAGGTACAACAGCAGTACAACGTACTACTTAGGTTATGAGCCCACCAGGGACAGACCCAATACATGTAAAAAGAAACTGTAAACCACTTAGGTCTAAGCAGTATATAAATACTGGAATGAATCAATATTATCCATAGAAGGTTTAACCCTTTAGTGGCCAATGTTCTCGTAATAAGCCATATGGGAACAGATTGATGGGAACATTGGACACTAAAGGGTTAAAAGTAAATGGATAGGTATTTGCCACTTTCTTTCAAAAGGTGGTAAATAAATTCCAATAAATACATGCATAAAGATAATTTACTCTGAATATTGAGCATCTTTTTATTATTTGTATTTTATGCCTTTTAAACATGTGACATTTTTTGGACTTCTGAAATGGAGAGGGAGAGAGAAATATAAGCATGCTACTTTTTTTGGGCGGGGGGAGAAGAGGACATTTGTGTGTGTGTGCACTGCTGTATTACTCTCCCAGGAGTTCAAAAAGTAGCCTTCTGAGAATTGCTGATTAAGCAAAGTGTGATATCATTTGTCCTGTGAGCAACGGCCCCATATTTTAACAGCTGCATATTTGCAGTCAATTTTTTTTTTTAAGTTTAAACCCCATGGGAAGAAAGAGAAAGACTTTGCCTTCTCTCATTTACCTTTCAGGAGAGAAAGCAAGAAGCCATCAGAGACTGCCTGGCACACAAATCCATCCTGCTAAGAGCCTGAGGAATAAGAGCAGATGTATTTCCTAACACCTGCGCTGATCTTCGGGGGCAGGAATGCTGAGCTTCCTGATGCAGGGGTTAAAAAAAATTGAATACACAAATGTCAGGGAGGAGTTTAAGTTTATTGACATTTGATATATCGTTGTTTGAAGAACCATCAGAGATGTTTACGCTAGCCAAATAATTAAAAATAGAAAAGAATATATTTTTTTTTTAGGGGAAAACAAATTTATGTTGCAAAGTTAGCTTAGTTCAAACATGGCATAGCTATCTGATCCATATACTATGATAAATTTTTTTTATCAATATCAGTTACAGGGGTACATAAGTACATAAGTAATGCCACACTGGGAAAAGACCAAGGGTCCATCGAGCCCAGCATCCTGTCCACGACAGCGGCCAATCCAGGCCAAGGGCACCTGGCAAGCTTCCCAAACGTACAAACATTCTATACATGTTATTCCTGGAATTGTGGATTTTTCCCAAGTCCATTTAGTAGCGGTTTATGGACTTGTCCTTTAGGAAACCGTCCAACCCCTTTTTAAACTCTGCTAAGCTAACCGCCTTCACCACGTCCTGTGGCAACGAATTCCAGAGTTTAATTATGTGTTGCGTGAAGAAAACGTTTCTCCGATTTGTTTTAAATTTACTACACTGTAGTTTCATCGCATGCCCCCTAGTCCTAGTATTTTTGGAAAGCGTGAACAGACGCTTCACGTCCACCTGTTCCACTCCACTCATTATTTTATATACCTCTATCATGTCTCCCCTCAGCCGTCTCTTCTCCAAGCTGAAAAGCCCTAGCCTCCTTAGTCTTTCTTCATAGGGAAGTCGTCCCATCCCCTGGGTATAGCCAGAACTCCATTTTTGGGGGGCTCAGATGGGACTGGGAGCCATGCATTTCCTTTCCTCTCTATTCTTCTCCCCCCATTGCCACATCATACCTTTGATGATGGGGATGCACAAGCCCTATCAGCCGAAGTGATTCTTTGCTGGAGTCCCCGCCCATGCAACCTGAGCTTTGAGAAGTCTGTGGGGTGGTCCAGCTGCTGGTGCCAGCACTTCCACGCATGAACTGAGCATGTGCAGAAGTAGTGGCAGCCCATTGTTGCCAGGGTTACGGTTTTCCCGCCCAATTGGGCGGGTTTCCGCGAGCGGCTGCGGGAAAATTTCGGCGGCTGCAGGGTGCGGGTTTTTGGGCGGTTTTCCCCTGGCCGCTGTGTGGGTTTGGGCACTTTTTTCCGGGGCTTCTATTGGTCCAATTTGGTCTAATAGAAGCTTTTCCGGCGCTTCTATTGGTCCGATGTGGTCCAATAGAAGCATTTCAGGGGCGGGGTTATTGATGTGGGAAGCGGGGTTGGTGACGTGGGAGGCGAGGTTTGAGTTTGGGTTTAGGGCTGGAAATTTTTTCCCATCTGGCAACCCTGTGCAGCATCCCACCAACTTCCTACTACTCAGGCAGCATGTGCGGGGGGGGGGGGGGGGGGGGGGGCTCAGGCGTCAAATCTCTTTGGCTGGCAGGACTTGGGCATCCCTGCCAACCATGCATCCAATGCTGCAATTTTGGAGGCGACTTGATCCCAAAGTAGGGGGGCTCAGAACTCCAAGGATCCCCTGTGGCTATGCCCCTGGTCAGTTAAAAGTATCCCTACAGAGATAAGCTTTCTGGTTTGTCTTAAAGGTAGTAGGACTCCAGCCTCAGGGAGTTAAGGAGATGGATCCAAAGCAAAGGACTTGAACACTGAAAATAAATTGTTGAATAGTGTTTAAATGAAAGAGACAAAAACAAACAAAAAAGGCAAAGATCTGCCACAGAAATAGCAAACCAAAAGAAAAAAAGCAGAACAAGAGGGTAACAGAAGAAGTGGTTTGTATTTGTGACCTGGATTGGCCACTGTTGGAAACAGGATGCTGGACTAGATGGACCTTTGGTCTTTCCCAGTATGGCAATACTTATCTTACTGTACCCATTCTCTGTTACAGAAAAAGGGAGGAAATGGCTCACCTGCCAATGCAGGAAGAGCTGGGTTAAGTCGAACAGAGGAGTGAGGCCCGTGCCGGGACTTGCACGTGGGAAATACAAGACATCTTCAATGCCAGCCCTTTGTCCAACAGTGAAATGAGAGGTCTCATTCATTACCAGAAATTTCATGGGCTTCTGTAAGCATGAGAGGCATTTTTGTTTTGCTTGGGCCATTTGTAACATGAAGTGCAATGAGCAGACCAGCTGCTCACCAAGAGGAGATAATGGTCTTTTGTGATATTGGGCTGTGAGGTATTTTAAAGATATTACAACTTATGGAGCACGGGGATGGATGGCTTCCTCCGTCTTCTTCCTGGAGATTCTGTCATAAATTTTGACTAATGAAAGAAATTCCACCAAAATGACAGCGTGAAGGAAACAACAGTTTTTATGGTTTATTTGACTAAATACACCGCCCATCGTAAGTATACAGCAAAGCGGTTTACAGGAAGAGTATAATACATTATAAAATTAAGGAAAGAACGCCATTAATCAAATAAGAAAGAAGTAGAAAGGAAAAATCAAACAGGTAGCAAATGCCCACGACATCTATGGTGACTGGGAATGAAAGGCTTGCTGAAAAAAAAAAAAGATTTTAAAGCCGCTTTAAGAGGGTCTTTTACTAAGGCGCGCTCACGTTTTTAGCGCACGCTAAAATTGTGGACGCACTAAACGTTAAGAGACGCCAATGCATTCCTATGGGTGTCTGGAAAGTTAACGCGCCCACAATTTTAGCGCGCGCTAAAAACGTCAGCGCCTTAGTAAGAGACGCCCTAAATTTGCGAAAACATAGTAACATAGTAGATGACGGCAGAGAAAGACCTGCACGGTCCATCCAGTCTGCCCAACAAGATAAACTCATATGTGCTACTTTTTGTGTATACCTGACCTTGATTTGTATCTGCCATTTTCAGGGCAGACCGTAGAAGTCTGCCCAGCACTAGCCCCGCCTCCCAACCACCAGCCCCGCCTCCCACCACCGGCTCTGCCACCCAATCTCCGCTAAGTTTCTGAGGATCCATTCCTTCTGAACAGGATTCCTTTATGTTTATCCAATGCATGTTTGAATTCCGTTACCATTTTCATCTCCACCACCTCCCGCGGGAGGGCATTCCAAGCATCCACCACTCTCTCCGTGAAAAAATACAGTTCCACAGTGCGTAATGCTGACGGAAGGGTATTCCATTGTAGAGGAGCAGCACAGACAGAAACGCAATGGCAGGTAAATTCTAAGGGGTCCTTTTACTAAGTTGTGCTGAAAAATGATCTGCGGTAGTGTAGACGCATGTTTTGGCTATGCGCAGAATCATTTTTCAGGGCACCTGTAAGAAAATTGGCTTTTTAAAATTTTTGCCAAAAATGGCCGTGCGGCAAAATGAAGATTGCCGCGTGTCCATTTTGGGTCCGAGACCTTACCGCCAGCCATGGTCCTAGCGGTAAGGTCTCGCACGGTAGCCGGTCTATGCACGTAAAATGCCGATTACCGTCTGCGTGCCCAGAAAATAAAAATAATTTTCTGGCGCACGTGGTGGGCACGCATAAAAAAATGAAATTACCGCACAAGCCATGCAGTAAATGGGCGGTACCTTGGAACTGCTGCGCATTGGATGCAGGTAGGCACTCCTAGCTTAGGAGTGAGGTTCACTACTGTCATGGAGTGTGTAGTACTCACTCATTTGGAGACCCACAAAAAAGGAAAACGACATTGAATGTATCCGTTTTTTTTAATAGTTTATAGCATCTTTCAGCCAAACCTGATGCCAAATGTAGACAGAAGGATTTGAGATCACAGGGTGTTCTCATAGCTTGTAGTGCATGCTTTTAACCACATGTTAAATTGTGGACCTCACAACTTCCCCCTCAGGTCTGGCCTTCCAGATATCCACCATAAATTGGCCCGTGAACCGCCATGCATTTCCTCTATGCGCTGGCTTAATATAGTAACATAGTAACATAGTAGATGACGGCAGAAAAAGACCTGCACGGTCCATCCAGTCTGCCCAACAAGATAAACTCATATGTGCTAATTCTTGTGTATACCTTACCTTGATTTGTATCTGCCATTTTCAGGACACAGACCGTAGAAGTCTTGCCCAGAACTAGCCCCACCACCCAAACACCAGCCCCGCCTCCCAATCTCGGCTAAGCTTCTGAGGATCCATTCCTTCTGCACAGGAATCCTTTATGTTTATCCCACGCATGCTTGAATTCCGTTACTGCTTTCATCTCCACCACCTCCCGCGGGAGGGCATTCCAAGTATCTACCACTCTCTCCGTGAAAAAATATTTCCTGACATTTTTCTTGAGTCTGCCCCCCTTCACTCTCATATCATGTCCTCTCGTTCTACCGCCCTCCCATTGAACTAAACCACAGATTTGGAGCCAGTGCTCACAGAGGTGGGGGGGGGGGGGGGGGGGGTCTTTCACTAAAGCTTAGCTCGAGTTATCTGCAGCAGGGCCCATTTTATTCCTATGGGCCCTGCTGCAGATAACTCGAGCTAAGCTTTAATAAAAGACCCTCAGAATTAAGACAGATTTACAATTCCTACAATTTAGGAAGAAACAAATCCCCCTGTTCACTAAGGCGTGTGGTGTTGCCGACACAGCCCATACAAACTGAATGGACTGTGTCGGTGTTAGCACGCAGCTTAGTAAACAGGGGGAAAAATGTTTGGCTAGTTCAGCAGAGTTGTGGAAAAGAGAGTGACTTATTTTTTTATGTGTTTTACTTATTTATGGGCAGAATAGAAAGAAAATACGTGAAACCTCGATTACCCTAAAATCTAAACCTTTCTGGGTGTAGAGTTGGGAATGGAGGGATAGTTCTTGAGACCCGCTGGACCATGTGGTATTATTTGTCTATTTATTCATTTAAAATACCTCTTTTGGGATTTAATGCTGCCTTTTTATTATGAACATTTATACCCCAGTTTTTTCCACAGTCGAGCGGACTCAAAGTGGCTTACAATGTGCAGAATAGGCCAAATTACATTGGGTGAATTACAAATCTCAAAGAAGGATAGCCGGAAGAGGAAAGAAGGAAAGGGGAAAGAGCTAGAAAGACGGAAAGTAAGATGAGGTGATGCAGAAGTAGGCTATCCGAGAACAGGCCGGTCAAAGGTGGAGTCCAGGTGCTGAGACGGCGCTGAGTGACTAGAACAGCTTCCAGCAAGGCAATCCAAAAGAGGGCAGATGCGATATCCAAGCCAGACCAGGAAAAAGAAGAAGCATACCACGAGCAGGACCACGTGAGGCAGGATGTGATGAGAGCAGCCGGACAGGCCGAGTCGAAATAGCAGGCCGCAGAAGGCGTCGAAAGCAGCTCATCAACCGTCCACTCCAGCTCCTCAGACGATGGCTGCAGCAGCCAGGTGACTCCGTTCCAAAAGGCCCAACGGCCCAGCCGCAACGATCAACGCTGGAGAAAGTCAACGCTCGGCCGCACAGCTGACCGCACTCAACGAAGGCAGGGCCCAAGATGCCGACGAGCCCGGCAACAGCAACGCAACACAAAGGAGTAGGGACATTAGTTCGCCTACATCGGAGGCTGCCGCTGTTGGCCGGCGGCAGGCACACAGAAACGGCGGTGAATTGCCGACACGAGCAGCCGGACGTAGCCTAACAGGCTCCCCGCGGCACCCCGGATCAAAAGAGGCGCAGGACCAGCGATGCTAAGCCAAATACCGGCGGTAAACCCAGGGACCACGGGAGCCAACGATTCCCCATCCCACTACACGGCGGCCATCAAGGTAAGCTACATTCAGGTACAGAAGACCTTTCCCTGTCCTGAAAAGATTTACCCCCAGATTCTACATAGATCACTTAAAGTTGGGTAAGCACATTTTGGCACCCAGAGCAGATGCGCACAGATTAATTAGTTAATGAGGCATTAATCGATAATTGACAATAATTTGGATTTGCATGCTCTTCTGCCCAAGTCACTATTCTATAACATTCGCACCTAACTTTTCTAGCGTGTAATTCAAAAGGGGCAGGGCAGGTCTGGGGTGTTCTTAAAAGTTAGGTGTCATTTTGCTTGCCCAACTTCCAAAAATTAGGTGCCAATTAAAAAGCCCACCAATTTTTTCAAACTTCTTCGAAGACGGGGGAGGGGGGCTACGTCAATCAGAAAAATAAAAATCAGACCCAACGTCTAGAATTCAAAATGTACAAGTGTTTGTTTCGAGTAGATTTATAAGTCACAGACCTCAGTGATAACTCGTTTCACAAGAGCCAGACACACTCTTGGCTCGCCTTGCCTCCTCACTGGTCTGTATAGACTAACATTTTTACTATTTGACTCACTTCATACTATTTTATCGTTTTTGTATGTGTAGCACCACTTTTTATATATATAAAAATTAACTCTCAGGATAGAGCAAGTGGAAAACTATAATAGGAGATTAAATCTCCGAATACTGAATTTTCCTAGACTGTTGGGAGTTTCCCCGAATGACATGTTTTGTAGGTACTTAAAAGAAAATTTGAAATTTCCTCAAGAAGTGTTTCCACCGTTGAATAAAATTTATTATATACCATCTACAATGAAAAAAATAGACTCAGAGAAGTCAATAGACCTGCAAAATGTCACAGATATTTTGGAACAATCAATCAATTGAAGATGTAACTGAAAGAGGGACATTAATTGTTTCATTTGTATTTCAGCAGGACTTAAATGCACTAATGCGTCTTTATTTTAAATCAACTGACCGTTTGTTTGCTGGTCAAAAAATTTGGCTTTACCCGGACGTGACTAAGTCCACTCAAGAAAGACGAAAAAAATTTCTCTCAATGAGACCAAAAGTTTTGGAATTGGGGGCTTCGTTCCTCCTGGCCTATCCTTGTAAATGTATTATTAGACTAAATCAGATAAAATATGTCTATTTGCCTAATCAGCTTCAGACCTTCCTAGACAGTAAACAATCTGAAGAGTAGAATAAAGAAGTAAGGAATGACGGAACCATAATTAAGGTTGTAATGATTTATGTATATTGTGTTAAACTTCACTAGATTCCTACCCCCCCCCCCCCCCCCCCGTTCATATTGAGGTCTAAGGAAGCCATGTTATGTTTGTATAAGAAGAGAATTTTTTCTTTGATTTCCTGATTTGTAAATCTTATTACTTAATGGCTGTATTATACTTTGCAGTATTATAATATCTGTATAAGTATTAAAATCTAATAAAAATTATATACTAGAAAAAAAATTAACTCTTAAGCAAAGCTGCCGAGAGGGGGGGGGGCCCGGCGCCGCAGTCCCACCCACCCTCCGTCGTCGACCATCTACATCAGACGAGGGCGGGACACAGGGAGGGAAGGAGGCCGTAAGGGAGGCGATCTGCAGCTGCCTGCAGTGCTTTCACACGGAGGTGAGAGGCACTGTGATTTCAATGCAGGGGGCCCGGCGGCCTTGCCCTGGGCCCAGCCCAGTCTCTCAGCGGCCCTACTCTGAAGGTTAACTTATCTTAATCAGTTGAGGGACCATGGAGCGACACACGGCATGTTTCAAATCAGCTGCGTCAGGGACTGGTCCTCAATCTATGCACACCATTGCAGAGATTGTGGACCAGTCCCTGACACAGCTGATGCGAGACATGCCGCATGTCAGAAAATTAGGTGCCAGTATTTATACCAGCTGGTACCCGGTCAAAATAACCCTGACAAAATAACCCCGCCAAAAAAGCTCCCGACATAATAGTGCCTGACATAACAGCCACTGTCAAAACGGCCTGCCCACAGTATAACCCTGGACAAGTCAGCCCCCCCCCCCCCCCCCGACAAAAGGGACCAATCAGGCTGTCCAGAATATGGCACTGCATTTTTTCCTAATAATCTTACCTTGCCAAACAGGATAAGGTTGGTAAGACTATGAAAATGATTTTATTTATTGCATGACAATATTGTTTATTTTTTTTTAAATTAGCATGTTGATGGAAGAATACTTTCTTTAAATAGCAGAACAGATCATGAATACCAGTTTGTAGCTATAGAATTTTGTTTATTTATATATGCTTTATGCAATTGAATGCTGGTAGGAGTCTTTATCAGTGAAGATTTCAGTTGTAGTTTATTATATTTTTTTGTGATGTGTTATTTTTTTCTTAGGGGGCTGTTTTGTCAAGGGTTGTTTTGTGGGAGGGGCCATTTTGTTAGGGTGTGAAATGTCAAGGGTTAATTTGTTACAAGGCTGTTTTGTCAGGGCTTTTATGACTGGGTGCCATACCAGCTTTTAGCAGGCATAAATGTTGGCGACTAAAGTTGGACACAGGAATCCGCTCAAAGCGCTGTCAATAAAGGGCGCTCTGTGCAGACAGCCCTATATAGAATGCTACTTTAGTATGGATCTTTCCAGCTCCTAACTTTGGGCACCGAATCTGGTACTTCAAGTCTAAGAGGGGCATTTACTAACAACACGTTATCTGCATTAATGTGGCAGACAACGATATTAGTACACCAAAGACAAACTCAAAGGTAAAGGTAAAAACCCCAATGTATAGTCCAAGCAGAAATCCAAGAAGTAGGGGTGGACCAAGAAATCTTCACAGCTAGAGTACTTCGTTCAGTTCTGGTCACCGTATCTCAAAAAAAAGATATTGCAGAATTAGAAAAAGTTCAAAGAAGAGCAACCAAAATGATAAAGGGGATGGAATTCCTCTCATGTGAGGAAAGGCTAAAGAGGTTAGGGTTCTTCAGCTTGGAAAAGAGACGGATGAGGGGAGATATGATTGAGGTCTACAAAATCCTGCGTGGTGTAGAACAAGTAGAAGTAAATCGATTTTTTACTCGTTCCAAAAGTACAAAGACTTGGGGACACTCAAGGAAGTTACATGGAAATACTTTTAAAAGAAATAAAAGGAAATATTTTTTCACTCAATGAATAGTTAAGCTCTGGAACTCTTTGCTGGAGGATGTGGTAACAGCGGTTAGTGTATCTGGGTTTAAAAACGGTTTGGACCAATTCTTGGAGGAAAAGTCCATTGTCTGCTATTGAGACAGGCATGGGACGCAACTGTTTGCCCTGAGATTTGTAGTATGGAGTGTTGCCACGATTTGGGTTTCTGCCAGGTACTTGTGACCTGGCTTGGCAACTGTTTGGAAAATAGGATACTGGGCTAGATGGACCATTGGTCTGACCCAGTATGGCTACTCTTATATTCTTAAGTAACCACGCCTAACTTTAGGCAAGGTTTATAGAATATCACTAAGTGTAGGTTTTTTCAGTGCCATATATAGAGAATCTGGTCCTATAAGGCTCTGTAAGCTCCCTAACGTTAAAGGCCATAGTACAAGGAGAGGAGGGAAGGACAGATGGAATGTGAGTGCAAGGGGGAGGGAAATATGAAAAGAAGGCTGCCGGGAAGAGAGAGAATGATGAAAAAGGTAAATAGAAGGAGTGAACGTGGATAGGGCGAGGAACGAGGGATGGATATGTCTGTCTTTCTGTGAAGAGAGGAAGTACACAATTGTGTCATACCATGTGTGCACTTTTTGACTTGTTTTTCTTTTGTTAAAGAAGGGGACCTTTATTCCTCCCTTTTCTCTCTCAGTTCAGGCATGATACCGTCTACCACTACAATGCTCCAATCCCAGGGCTGGCCAGAGCAAGGAGAAAAAGCCAAAACTGGAGTGGATGCTAGACAGAGCATTGCTGCAGTAAACAGACCCTTAGGCGCTTCAAGTTCTAGTTGCATCACTGCACAATACTTGCTGTGGCACACCTCTCGGGATAGCAGTGCAAGCAAACTCTACTACTATGGCCATAGGCCAACAGGCAAGAGAAGAACTCGACACACAGACTGTATTAATGGGTAAAGCAGTGTCTTGTTCACCTCAGCCTGTGGAAGATTCTAGAAAGGCCTGTATTTTACAGCCTCAGGCTATCTAAATGGGTATGCTATGCTATCCTGTTTTATATACTTCACAAATTATCCAAAAATGGACTTCTAGGCAGTTCACAGTAAGAAAAGCTCTTCTCATCGAGAGAGAACAAAAAAAATTTGTATCAACAACATCATAAAACAGTATTTCCTAAAAATCTAAAACTCATAAATCTTAACTAAGAAAACTCAAAGGGGAAAGTTTTCAAAAGCTTCCGAAATTGTAAAGGTGACTGTACTTTCTTCAAAACTTATTGGTAATAAATTCCAGAGTCTAAATCCTTGGACTAAAAATAATTTATCACATATGAGTTTTATAATGTATAGTCGCAGTAAGTGAAAATCCTAAATATAATGTCCTTGAAAAACATAGCCGATGGCCTTGCAAGGAGTTAAGTAATAGATCAACTACCCTCTTGACGGTTGGATGAGTTTTCCACAGAATGAAGCGACTCTTGATAGTTGACCGTCAAGGTTCTTTTGCGGCTCGAAGAGATATGCTCTGGTTCTCTATGTGATTTTGCACCCAATGCGTACCAGCCTATTACAAAGGCTCCTGAGGAAGGCTTTGCAGCCAAAACACAGCTCGTGTTGGGTCTACGCTTTTGGTTACACATTAATGTTTTGAATCAAGGACTTTGTTTTGCCATCCTGGTTCATTAGGGTGGACTTTTCCACTCCTCCTGTTGCTGCTTGGCTTTGTTTCTGGGATTGATTTGGTTCCTTGTGGTGCCTGATAAATCAATACTGTACATCCAGGGCTGGTCCAGCTACTAGCCAATCTAGGGGGGGGGGGTCTGCCTAGAGCTGCGAGATTTGGGTAGGGTCACTGCATGGCAATAGAGCAGTATCATCTCCCCTTCTCCTTGCATCCTACCTCTTTCTGGCTGCGCCAAAGGAATGTGGCACCTCTATAGGACATTTCGGAAGAGGTCCACACAAGTACTGTTGCATTTATTTTATTGATTTACTTACTTACACACCATTTTCCCCGATAGGGTAATCATGAATCCCACCCTCCCAGATGCATTTCCTGCTAGGGAGAGATTGTGAAGGGAGGGACACAGAGGATCCCTCTGGAAGGTCCTACACATAAGCCATGCACTTTTGGACTAGCCAGAAAAAGGTAGGACAGCAGAGATGGCAGCAGGAGAAGGAGGGGGGGAGGAATAGGAGATGCTGACCGTGAGGGAGGGGGGGTTAAGGAGGGGGAAGAAAATGCTGGACCCAGGGAAGGCAGGTAGGGAAGGTAAGGGGATATGCCACCTGGAGGAAGAGAGGGGAAAGATGGTTGGGGGACAAGGAGAGATGCTGAACTACGGGAGAGGGACAAGGGCTTGAGCCACTCCTGGGGGTGGGTAGAGGAGGTCCCATTGTTGAAGTTTCATCTAAAGCATCAGATATTGTTGGGCCAGCCTTGTGTATATCCTACAATGTTCCTGGGCAGTTTAACAAAAAAACAAGAAACAAAGGGAATTTTGATTGTGCCCTCAGGCTTCAGGGAAGTCAGTAGGTTTTGCAAACCTGTTCAGAATTGTCAGGAAGCTTCAACAGAAAATAACTAGCCCTAGCTGTAATTACCAATTCATTTCTGCAAAATACCATTACCTAAGGGAAAAGGGCAGGGTAACACCAGCCCAATTAAAGGAGAGCCCATTCTCAAAGGATGACTAAGGACTGAGGAAGGCAGATAAGGAAGATCCAAAGAATGCCAACTGGAGGGGGAGCATGGTATAAGGAGCTCAGGAACTCCCTAGCCAGCCTCCGCCTTGTAAACCAGCTGAACCAGGTGCAGCGGGAAAAGTGCTGCACACCCTCAGAGGTAGACAGAATTTAAATTACAAGTCTCAGTTTCTGGATGGCTGAAGCAGAATCTCAAAGATTAACTTTTTTTTTTTCCTTAAGGCCTATTTCCAGTTTTGAAAAACTCAATTTTTGTGGACTTCCTTAGGCTGTTCCACTTAGCAGGACGTCTGACTCACAGAAACAGAAGCCTGCATGGCCGCATTGGTGATCTGCAAGGGCAGGCTTCTACATGGAATGTTGCTAGTGGAATAGCAACATTCCATGTAGAAACACAAATAGGGAAAAGGGACTTGATATACCGCCTTTCTGAGGTTTTTTTGAAACTACATTCAAAGCGGTTTACATATATTCAGGTACTTATTTTGTACCAGGGGCAATGGAGGGTTAAGTGACTCGCCCAGAGTCACAAGGAGCTGCAGTGGGAATCAAACTCTGTTCCCCAGGATCAAAGTCCACTGCACTAACCACTAGGCTACTCCTCCGACGGCCTCTGTCAGGAGATTGTTTTATTTAATTTCTAGATTATTATTTGGGGGGGGGGGGTTGAGGCCTTACATCCCCTTAGGAACACAGAGGAGGAGTGACTGTGGAGTGATGAACTCACATTTGCGCCTGGCTGTTTCCTGAATTTAGTAACTGTCTCTTGTTAACCTTGAAGACACACAGCTGGAACTGAGGGATACAAATGCATGAGGAGTTAACCGTGCCCTAGACATCTTTTTTCATCTAAGCAGTGAACTTCTGAACCTAGCTGACAGCAATTTCTAAATATTACAGGCCCAGGCCTGACAGCTTCTTGGTAAGTGCTTACTGCTAAATAGAAGATCCATAGTGACACTCACAGAGGATTTTATATATTCAACTAGCAGTGTTAAGGACGGCTAATTTTCCCAGTGTTATTGTGTGGGATGTTTTGCAGCCTTCACGTTCAGCTCCAGATTTTAACTCCCAACTAACAGATGCCCTTGGGTAACTGAACAGACAGTCGCCCCCTCTGAAATCCAGCCAGCCCGGATGGGAGGTTCCCAGTTCATAAGACAGAATCCAGACAGACTCAGACATTATAACAACTTTTAAAGCCCAGGGTGTATTTTGTGAAATCAGGAGAGGCCTGTTACGCTGGCTGATGGCCTTTCTGCTTGGCCTGCTTCCTAGGACTGACCACTTCCTGTAGCTTGAATTCTCACCTGATGGTGGTAGGCTAGAAGACCATTAAAGAGGATGATATTACATTGCTCAGTGCTCTTGAGGTCATTATTCCACCTAAATCTAGACCCGATATGAAGAATTAAGAACTTACAGTTCAATATTCAAAAGCAGTTAGAAACATAGAAACAAGATTTATTTGTACCCCACATTTTCCCACCTATTTGCAGACTCAATGTGGCTTACAAAATACCGTAAAGGCGTTCACCAGTCGGTTGATAATAAATACAAGGTTGTATTGTGGTCAGATGAGGTAGGTGTGTGTCAGGCACCGTGAAAGTAGAAGGGAATGAGGATTGTCCAGTACGATCATTGGTTGTGCTGTGTTGCTGGATGTGGGGATTTACGTTGGATCAGTGGGGTATGCCTTTTTGAAGAGGTTGGTTTTTAGTGACTTTCTGAAGTTTAGATGGTTATGGATTGCTCTTACAGCTTTTGGGAGTCCGTTCCACAGTTGTGCACTTACGTAGGAGAAGCTGGATGCGTAAGTTGTTTTGTATTTAAGTCCTTTGCAATTTGGGTAGTGTAAGTTTAGGTATGATCGTGAAGATCCGATTCTGTTTCTGGTTGGTAGGTCGATGAGGTCCGTCATGTATCCTGGGACTACGCTGTAGATGATTTTGTGGACAAAGGTGCAGATTTTGAAGATGATCCGTTCTTTGATTGGGAGCCAGTGCAACTTTTCTCGGAGGGGTTTAGCACTATCGAAGCGTGATTTACCAAATATCAGCCTGGCAGCTGTGTTTTGGGTGGTCTGGAGTTTTTTTGCGAGTTGTTCTTTACATCCCGCATAGATTGCATTGCAGTAATCTGCATGGCTTAGGACCATTGACTGTATTAGGTATGATGGCAGGTAAAGGCCAAAAGGCCCATCCACTATCTCCTCCTCTTCCTAAGAGATACTGCATGCTTGCTCCATTCTTTCTTGAATTCAGATACAGTTTTTGTCTCCACCACCTCCACTGGGAGGCTGTTCCACATATCCACCATGCTTCTCTGTAAAAAGGTATTTCCTTAGGGAATTCCCGATTAGATAGGAATTACTAGAAGGATAGAATCCCTGGTTTAGAGTCCCTGGGGGCAGTGGCTGGGAGATCCCGGGGTGGGAGGAAGCCCAGCCCAAGGGGAGTGTGTTTGGAATAAAATGCCCAGTTCTAGGAGGAGTTAAGAAGAAACAAAGGGAAGGAATTTGAGCAGGAAGGGGTCTCGGGTTGCCTGCAAGACCCTGACAAGTAACCCAAAGGAGAAGGATTACCATATGGCTCCAGAAAAAGGAGGACAGATTGAGCCAGTCTGGGTTTTGCTTCCATTACTTTCAATGGAAGCAAAACCCGGACTAGATCAACGTGTCCTCCTTTTTCTGGAGCCATATGGTAACCCTAAGGAGGATCCTGAAGTGTCATCTTAAGCTTGGGCTGGAATTAAGGAGCAGTTATTGTCCCACTCACAAGAGCTGGTGAAGGAGCCAGAACTTCGGGCAGATTCGGCAGTCCGGCCTGTAAGCAGGGTTTTGGCCGGAAAGAAGCCTGCTCAAGGCCAGGGTGCAGCCCTGTGAGGTACACCCATGGAAGGAGGACAGCCATAAGGGACTGTGCCTGGTGACAGTGGAGTGATTCCGTGGGGAAGAACAGCCCCTGAGGTTACAACTGGCTGGCAGAGGCGTTGATAGGAGTACTTGTTCATATGTAAACAGCCCTGACTAAAAATCCCCTGTAAATACACCACAGAACAGCAGAAGTCAGATTGATTTAAATAAAAGTTTATACAATTGGCTACGGTGAAGAAGTATTGAAGTTGAAATCTGCCTGTTGCGGAAGTTACAATAAAGTTGAGCTTGTCATTAAGCCTTCTGGATTGGCGCGTGGTACCTGGACTGGAGAGCTGGGTGGAACCCAGAACCCGAAAAAGCGCCTTCCAAACCCCCAGATCGCTCTTCCGGACTATTCACCCACCCCAGCTCATCTGTAAGTGGACTGGACTTGAGGTGTGTGGTAAGAGCGGCCTGAGAGTGAGACAGGGCCAGACCTAACGCATGGGTGAGGCCCAGGTTACACTTAGATCACTCCCGAGTGTAAAACCTTTTAACTTCATCCTACACCCTCTCATTCATGTGACAGACTCTCCTCCTGTGCATGGATGCCACAGAGATACCAGCAGCCACCATACAAATAAGTGCCCTAGCCACAGATTCAGCAAAGGGGATCTGACACTCTAGGTGAACTTTCAAATGTACGCCCTCACCCCATCCCAGGGCAACTCAAAGTCTTTCCATCCTCACATCCATATAAGTACATAAGTATTGCCATACTGGGACAGACCAAAGGTCCATCAAGCCCAGCATCTAACAGGATGGGGGTGGATAGGTGAGAGACGTTAGACTGTCACTGAAATGCTTTGATGTTTCACTTGTATATACTGTCATTTACCAACATTTGCTTATTTCCGATCTGATGAAGAAGGGCAACCTGATCAAGAAATGTATTGTTATGTCCAATAAAAAAGGTATCATCTTATTTTATTTTCCATGCAACCTTCGAAAGCTAATCAAGAAATGTATTAAGTTATGTCCAATAAAAAAGGTATCATATTTTCTTTTCCATGTTTTATTTTGTTTGATTTCCAATCTGACGAAGAAGGGCAACCTTCGAAAGCTAATCAAGAAATGTATTAAGTTATGTCCAATAAAAAAGGTATCATCTTATTTTCCTTTCCATGTTTTATTTTGTTTGATTTCTATAGATTCTACATGGAATGTTGCTATTCCACTAGCAACATTCCATGTAGAAGTCGGCCCTTGCGGATCACCTATGTGGCCGCGCAGGCTTCTGCTTCTGTGAGTCTGACGTCCTGCACGTACGTGCAGGATGTCAGACTCACAGAAACAGAAGCCTGCGCAGCCTTCTACATGGAATGTTGCTAGTGGAATAGCAACATTCCATGTAGAATCTCCAATAGTAGCAACATTCCATGTAGAATCTCCAATGGTATCTATTTTACTGTCATAGTAATGCTTGAATGTTTTCACTTATATACACTGTCAGCTAGCACATTTGCTTATTTCCGATCTGAGGAAGAAGAGCAACCTTCGAAAGCTAATCAAGAAATGTATTAAGTTATGTCCAATAAAAAAGGTATCATCTTATTTCTTTTCCATGTTTTATTTTGTTTGATTTCTATTGATAACCTTAAGAGTGGACTAACACGGCTACCACACTCCTCTACTTAAGATGGAAGATTATTTATAAAAAGCAGTAGAGAATATCCTTGTGGCAATCCACTATTCACTTTCCTCCATTGAGAGAATTGGCCATTTAACCATAATCTCTGTTTTCTATATTTTAACAGTTGATACATATATATATATATATATATATATATATATATATATATATATATATATATAGTGGAAAAGGCAAAAAGTGAGCTAATTTAGGAAGCCCTTCAATTATTCACTACCACACTTGGTAAGCAGAATGGATGATGCAGAGAAGAGTGACAAAAATGATAAAGGGGATGGGATGACTTCCCTATGAGGAAAGGCTGAAGCATCTAGGGCTCTTCAGCTTGGACAAGAGATGGCTGAGGGGAGATATGATAGAGGTCTATAAAATAATGAGTGGAGTGGAACGGGTAGGCGTGAATCGTCTGTTTACTCTTTCCAGAAATACTAGGGCTACAGGGCATGTGATGAAGCTACAAAGTATTAAATTTAATATGAATTGGAGAAAATGTTTCTTCACTCAACATGTAAGTAAACTCTGGAATTAGTTGCCAGAGAATATGGTAAAGATGGTTAGCTTAGCGGGGTTTAAAAAGGGTCTGGACAGTTTCCAAAAGGAAAAGTCCATAGACTATTATTAAATTGACTTGAGGAAAATCCACGGCTTATTTCTGGGATAAGAAGCATAAAATGTATTGAGTTTTCTAGGATCTTGCCAGGTATTTGTGACCTGGATTGGCCACTGTTGGAAACAGGATACTGGACTTGATGGACCTTTGGAATGTCCCAGTATGGCAATACTTATGTATTTACTAGTAACGAAGGCCCGTTTCAAATCGCAATGAAACGGGCGCTAGCAAGGCTCCCCTCCGTCCCTTTGTGTCTCCGTGTGTCGCCGGCCCCCCCTGCAGCCTCCGTGCGAGAGCTACAGTGCAGTACAACGTTGGAGCTGAGAATGTGCTCCGCCCTCAACGTCATAACGTTTGACGCGAGGGTGGGGCCCCCAGACTGTGATTTTGTGTGGCTTCAGAGCTTTGAACTTACGAACCTGGCTTCAGTGACGTCAGTGCAAATAGAACGTTGAGGGTGAGTTTTATATATATAGATGTACATGCATCCTACAAAACATTTAAGGGAACAGAGTACATGCAGACCTGGGATGCATGCTGAGAAAAATAGGGAAAAGCAGATATTCCCCCAAAAGACAATACCAGTGGAAGAGGGTTATGGAAAACACATTTTTATTCACTAAGACCTTTGTTACAGTATTTTTCACAGCACTAAATGTCTAATAAGAGTAATTAGAAGATTAGATGTTATCATTAGGTAAGAAGAGCTTATCAAGACAAAGAGGAGCATTCTGGGCCTTGGCAAAACTCTTCGCTCCTCTCTACTTGAATAAAGGGCCCCGTTGTGAGTGAGCACAGACCACCTCGCAAAATCCAGCCTGCTAAAGTCCTCTTTTGGTGTCTTCAGCTCAGACTTGTCCCGTCTTAGATCCGTCGCAACCAGGCACCTTTCTTAATTTCAGAATTATCCCTTCCATTCAGCAATGCAGCAGGACAAGAAGTTTTATCGGCTCTAGGCTCGCAGTTTTCCTTTACCTAACAAGACAGCACAAGTAGGCCTGTAAATCCATCTTCTACTTTTGGTTTATTAGTTAGCTGAAAAACTATAATTAAGGGACATGGGGGGATTTCACATCTTATAAAGTTAGGTGCACACTGCAAGCTAACACATTTTTTTTTGTTTATATTCAAATCAGTCGCAGCTCTATTCTAGACTAAATTGAGATTCACACTCGTCTTTGGTATGGCCAGTATAGACATAGCAACTATCATTTGGTGTTTACTGGGTTTAGGTGGTTGAATCAGACCATTACAATAGGCTTTGCAGAGCGGATCGGTGCGATGTCCCATTCATGTTTGTGGAATGAGCATTGAGTTGTTACATGGTCTGTTCTGGGTAGCAAGAGTTGCACACTGGAAGGGCAATTCTATAACGGAGTGTCCACATTTATGCACCCCTTGTGAACTTACATGTGCCAAATATTGTCATTTACACACGTAACAGATCAGTTATGGGCAGTTGTTGGCAAATGAAAATGGCCAGGACAGGTTTGGCATGAGAACCTCTCTGCAATTTCAGTTTACCCCAATGTAAACTGAAGGAATCCCCAGAAGCTTAGCCGGTGGTGGGAGGCAGGGCAGACTTATACGGTCTGGGCCAGAGCCGGTGGTGGGAGGCAGGGCAGACTTATACGGTCTGTGCCCTGAAAAGGACAGGTACAAATCAAGGTAAGGTATACACAAAAAATGGCACATGTGAGTTTATCTTGTTGGGCAGACTAGGTGGACCGTGCAGGTCTTTTTCTGCCGTCATGTTACTATGTTCCCTGTAAGCTGTGCAAGAGTCCTCCAACTGCAGTTCTGCCAGTGGGGGGTGCTGGTTCAGTGTCGTGTTTTCAGTTGCTAGGGACAAGCAAGTTACCTGGAGTCCTGCAGAGTTTGCCTGTCCCTCACTATTGAAACTGCAATGGTGAAAGAGCACCACCACCACCCCTCCCACTGGCAGGAATATGTAGAGGACTCCTCCTGCACAGCTTAGAGGGAACACTGACCTACCCCCCTCCCAAATCTAAGGCCCCCCTCACCCATTCTATTCCCCCCTTCCCATGGCCTCCACTCCCTGCAACCTCTCTCAATCTGTGGTGTTCCATTGGGGGATCGTGGGAGAAGGGGCGATGCACATTCACTCCTGCACATGGCCACAACTGCATTCAATATGGTGGTTGTGACCTTTCATTCTAGATTTGTGTATTGTTAAGACTAGAGGGAAAGGTCATGGCCACCATATTGAATGTGGCTGCAGCTTTGGGCAGGAGCAAATGGGCGTTGCTTTTGCCCCAATCCCTCACTGAACCACCTGGGATTAAGATAGGTCTGGGGGGCCAGCAAGGAATAGGAGGGGGGTCCCATGAGAAGGAAGGACCTTGCATTGTGGGGGCAGAGAGGGCCACAGAAAGGGAGTCAACATTTTCATTTTGTCTCATCTCCCATGACGACACAAGGGGAGGGCGGGAACCAAACAAAAACAGAAATTCCCCCAAAACATAGGAAACAACATGAAACCAACATTTCTGCCTGCCCATCCCTAACGCATAAGTGTACACTGACTCATGAAGTAGCAACAAAACAGATAAGCAGCAGTGTACAGAGGGTGTGGCGGAGGGGGCGGTCCGCCCCAGATGCAAGCTGCAGGGTGCACGCTGCGGGGGGGGGTTGTAGGGAACAGCCGCACAGCTGCCGGTTCCCTGCTCCCTCTGATGTTACTTCATGTTCCAGGGCAGAGGGAGCAGGAAACCAGCAGAGCCGACAGCCGTGCGGCTTCTCTCAGCAACCCAGGGGGTAAGAGCAATGCACCCAGGGGTGGGGGGGAGGTGTTTGGAGGTGATGCGCAACAGCGATCCACCCCAGGTGTCAGCCAACCAAGGACCACCACTGTTAATAAGCGCTATTCTGTAACATCACGTGTTAAAGTGGCATAGCATGTAAATGCAAGAGGGTTTATGCATAGGCGGGGCTCCCATTTACATGTGTAACTTACTGTCAGTTAAATGCGTTCCTGATGTATTTATGCAATCGCAGTTGTGTCAGATCTATGGCTAGTGTAATTGTGAGGCATTCTGGTACCGGGTTACACTAGTATTCTATAATAGAATTTGGAGACCCCGACGTCATTATAGACTGGGATGTTACTGCAAGGCATTGGTACACCAATGGAGGAGCCCATTTATTGGGTCCCAAAAAAAACAGCAAGGCAAACGATCTGCAAACTCCAAGATGGAAAACAGAAAGCAGATCAGTAGTAGATTTTTGTAAACTTGATTGGTGGAGGAGTAGCCTAGTGGTTAGTGCAGTGGACTTTGATCCTGGGGAACCGAATTTGATTCCCACTGCAGCTCCTCTGACTCTGGGCAAGTCATTTAACCCTCCATTGCCCCTGGTACAAAGTAAGTACCTGAATATATGTAAACCGCTTTGAATGTAGTTGCAAAAACCTCAGAGAGGCAGCATATCAAGTCCCATTTCCCTTTCCCCCTTTCCCTTATGACATCACAATATCAGAAGTGAGCCAAGTATCGGGCAATCAAGCCATTGTGACATCACTGATGTGGTTGGCTCTTATTGGTGGAATGAGTGGAGGAGTAGCCTAGTGATTAGTGAAGTGGACTTTGAGCCTGGGGAACTGAGTTCCATTCCCACTGCAGCTCCTTTGGACTCCGGGCAAGTCACCCATTGCCCCTGGTACAAAATAAGTACCTGAATATATGTAAACCGCTTTGAATGTAGTTGCAAAAACCTCAGAAAGGCGGTAGATCAAGTCCTATTTCCCTTTCCCTTCATACAAAGAAATCGCCCGACACAGGCCGTGTTTCGCCCAGTAGGGCTGCGTCAGGGGCTATGAGATGAACTGCATTATGAAGATGCTTGTGAAAAAGTTGTAATCCAGCAATTGATGCTTACTTATAAACGGCGCGACTGTACCAACGCATAACACTGTCGTTTGGGTACAGGCGCACCGTTTATAAGCAAGCATCAATTGCTGGATTACAACTTTTTCACAAGCAATCTTATAATGCAGTTCATCTAATAGCCCCTGACGCAGCCCTACTGGGCGAAACACGGCCTGTGTCGGGCGATTTCTTTGTATATGAAACATCACCAATCAAGTTTACAAAAATCTACTACTGATCTGCTTTTCTGTTTTTCATCTTGGCGCCCATTTATTGGAATTGGCCTCGAAGTACACAAATTTTCCATTTGTGCATCACGTATCTACCTCTTCCATGGTTTGTGCAGAGAGGTGTGGTAGCCATGTTAATCCACTTTTAAAGGTAATCAGTAGAAATAAAACAAAATAAAACATGGAAAAGAAAATAAGATGATTCCTTTTTTTTATTGGACATAACTTAATACATTTCTTGATTAGCTTTCGAAGGTTGCCCTTCTTCGTCAGATCGGATATAAGCAAATGTTGGTAGATGACTCAATTAGATGTATTTTATGGCCTATGCATGTTTTATACTTTGATCTGTACCCTCCAGCCCCCCCCCCTTCCCTCCTTTTTCTCTCATCTATCCCCCCTTCAATCCGTTCAGAACTCTGCTGCACGTCATCTTCCGCCTGGACCGATATGCTCATATCACCCCTCTCCTCAGGTCACTTCACTGGCTTCCGATCAGGTATCGCATACAGTTCAAGCTTCTCCTACTAACCTACAAATGCACTCAATCTGCAGCCCCTCACTACCTCTCTACCCTCATCTCCCCTTATGCTCCTACCCATAACCTCCGCTCACAGGACAAATCCCTCCTCTCAGTACCCTTCTCCACCAACGCCAACTCCAGGCTCCGCCCTTTCTGCCTCGCCTCACCTTATGCTTGGAATAAACTTCTTGAGCCCATACGCCAAGCCCCCTCCCTGCCCATCTTCAAATCCTTGCTCAAAGCCCACCTCTTCAATGTCACTTTCGGCACCTAACCATTGTACCTCTATCCAGGAAATCTAGACTGCCTCAATCTTGACTGACTGCACTTTTTGTCCTTTAGATTGTAAGCTCCTTTGAGCAGGGACTGTCCTTCTTTGTTAATTGTACAGCGCTGCGTAACCCTAGTAGCGCTTTAGAAGTGTTAAGTAGTAGTAGTAGTTTTCTGCCTCTTTTCTTAACTTAATTTTAAACCTAGATATGGATAGCTACTTCTTACATGTGAGCTTCGGTATTGCCATACTTTGTAAACAGTTACTTGCTGTTATGTTGTGAGCTCTTGATTGTATATGTATCGAAAATCAATAAAAGAAATTAAACTAAAAAAAAATGAGGTCCAATGTCAAAAGTGAAAGAATGCATAGAAAAAAAAAACTCTGGTCCAATTCCAAAAGTCAGTAGCCACCAAGTCTCCAGCCCAAATTGAAAAACACAGTTAATTGTCTATTGCTTAGGTTTGGCTTATTCTTGCCTTAAACCATCTAGGATGAATTTCTTCACAAAGGTGGTAAATAATTTAATAAATACAGCTTTAAGGAAAATCCTCTAAGTATAGTCCCAAGGAGGGACAAGCGATTTGCGTACCATAAGCACTGGTGACTGGCATAGCTTGCGGGATTTGGATCAAGGGGCCACGCTGACTAAATCCCTCCCTGCTACAAAGCCAATGAAAGTACCATTCCCCCCCCCCCCCTCCCCGACCAGGGTCATGACTTTACAATCTAGGGCCTCTTCTGTCTGTAGGAAAGACGTCAACACGCATGATAATTCAGAGGTTGTACAAAGTCAACAGTGGTGGTAGGCGGGAGAAAAACAGATGAACGGTATTAGAAGAGCAATGCTGGGAACTGAATCAAGGTCTCTAAATGCCTAGGCTCTGTGTTAAAAAGATGCCTTTGAAAATACAACAAAAGGTGGTCACACTGCTTTGATTACTTTATTAAATCTGCATTCCCCAGAGCTGCCTTTGTGAGGGTGCAATTAGCTCTGTCAATGACATATTTAATTACCCTTTAACAAAGTGTCTGCTTACACCTGGTGTAAGGTTTGAGACAGGAGGTTCATTCCCCTCTCCCATCACTCCACACATATAGGTTAGCACATAATCCCTCTACCCCTTCATTATGCTTTGGGAACCTATAGCACAACCCATGGAATTCAAAGCTCAACTGGTCCAGCTCTGCGCTAGCTTAGCATGACGACAAGTCAGATTGATTGGTCCGAGCTTTTTTTCTTTATTTCCTCTATTAGTTTTATCGCAGTGTCACTTGCGACATCAGCAGGGCCTGCCTAACCTTTAGTCATGACTAGGGAGTAGCTCAGGGCAACTGCAAATCAAAGCAAAGATCTGAAAACCACAAACTAAGACCTATCAAAGTTCTATTACCTTTCGTTTCCAAATACTCCATCGACCTGGGTAAATGACTTTTGGAAACTGCCCTCATTATTCAGGTGTGTGCGATAAACACAGAACAAAGAGTACTCTCGGATTCTATATATGGCGACTAAAGTTACGCACACGATTGTGGCCACGCATCCAAATTACATGGGTAACTTAATTAACAAGCGAATTGGTGCCGATAATTGGCCACTAACAAGTGATCATCAGCACTAATTACAATTTACGCACACAATATGCTAAGCGTATTCTATAAAGCAGTGCGTGTAAATTCTACCGTGCAGATCTCAAGGGGGGCAAGGCATGGGTGGGTGGGTGGGTTGTGGGCATTCCTAAAATTTACACACACTGTTACAGAATATGCCGATCCGCACCTAAGATAGGCGTGGGCCGTTACACTACTACTACTACTACTATTTAGCATTTCTATAGCGCTACAAGGCATACGCAGCGCTGCACAAACATAGAAGAAAGACAGTCCCTGCTCAAAGAGCTTACAATCTAATAAATAAAAATAAAGTAAGCAAATCAAATCAATTAATGTGTACAGGAAGGAGGGTAGGTGGAGGCTCAGTCCACCAATAAGAGCCAACCTCATCAGTGATGTCACAATGGCTTGATTGCCTGATACTTGGCTCACTTCTGATATTGTGATGTCATAAGGGAAAGGGGGAAAGGGAAATGGGACTTGATACACCGCCTTTCTGAGGTTTTTGCAACTACATTCAAGGCGGTTTACATATATTCAGGTACTTATTTTTGTACCAGGGGCAATGGAGGGTTTAGTGACTTACCCAGAGTCACAAGGAGCTGCACTGCACTAACCAATAGGCTACTCCTCTACTACTACTACTACTATTTAGCATTTCTATAGCGCTACAAGGCGTACGCAGCGCTGCACAAACATAGAAGAAAGACAGTCCCTGCTCAAAGAGCTTACAATCTAATAGACAAAAAATAAAGTAATCAAATCAATTAATGTGAACGGGAAGGAAGAGAGGAGGGTAGGTGGCGGCGAGTGGTTACAAGTCAGGTTTTAGTTGGTGCAAATGGTCATGCCTAAGTTTATCTCAATGTGTATAAAGCAGAGTTGTTTGTCTATGAGGGAAAAGTCTCAACCGCTACAGCTATATTGTATACACCTAAGTGTTCATTTTATAGCCTGTAGAAAAAGTCATCATAGACTTGAAAAAACCCTCAATTTTTTACTTATATAGAATTTTTATTTGCTTTGTTTTATCAAAAAAGTAAAATCATCACTTATCTTGCCAAATGTTTCTTTTGAAAAGGCGCTTAGTCCGATTAAATAATGAAAATGCAATGGTTCCTACGGTCCCGTTTCGAGTGTCTTCGTCAGGGAACCTCCTTGCACCTAAAAATATTGCGCCAAAATAATTAAGTCAAAAAGCAGAAAAAATTCAAATTCAAACAGTGTAAACTAATATTATAGTAATAATACCTCACAGACAAATCATGTCATCGTACCTTTGTTCAAAATCTTTGTTCAACATCTGAATTAGTTTTTCTCTAAGGAAGATCGTGTCTTCTGTGAAGAAATTTGTTGGCGTCCTCACCTGACTTGGTTGGGCAATTAAAAGAGAGTTTTACCCAATCGAGCGTTAGAACGTCATATGCTGCACTGCTGACTCAGTCCAATCACGGACTGACGCGTCACAGCTTAACCAAATAGTTTTAATTGGTCAATTTGTCAATTTAAAGGGCGCCTGTTTTCATCCTTTACAGCTTGTGTGTAACAAAATATATATATATTTCCGTGATTACCGCTGTTCACGGAATTGTAAAATAAAGATGTAGAATTATAAAAAAGCTGTAGAATTATAGAAAAGCTCCCCAATGTACGTTCATATTTAACCCTCGGGGTTCCAAAGTATTTAATCTATAGATCCATCGTTGTTCGGCTTGTAATAGCTGTCTGCTACGATCTCCGCCTCTGATATGTTCTGTCACATGGTCTATCACTGAACATTGAAGATGTCCAAAATTGTGTTTAAACTCTTTACAATGGGAGACTAAAGGAGCTCCTAATTTTAAAGAGTTAATGCATGACTTATGTTCACTCAATCTTATTTTTAGACTCCTGTCTGTCTTACCAATGTATATTTTATTGCACGGACACTTCAAAAAATATATCACATGATCAGTCCTACATGTGGTCAAATGTCTTCGTTTATATACTTTGTTGTCTGATGGATTGCAAAAATCGTCGCCTTCTATCATCATATCACAAAACGGACAAGATCCACATTTTGTGTGAAATCCATTCTGGATTTTAGTTCTCAAGACAATGTCAGCTGGACATAATATTTCTTTTAAATTGCGTTCTCTTGAAAAAGCTATTTGTAGTTCCGATTTATTGAACATAGAATGTTGCTGTACAATGTCCCAATTTTTTCTAACTAGATTAGCCACCTCTTCCCCACCCTTCTGATATTTTATAACAAACGTCTGTTTACAATTTCTGTCATCTTCCTTTGATCTTGTGTTGTTGGATAATAATAACGATCTATTATTGTATTTCGCTCTAGTGAATGATCTCTTCAGTACATGTGAAGGATAACCTCTCTGATGAAGCGTGTGGGCCAATCCCTTAGCCTGCTGTTTGAAGAGGTTGTCATCTGAACAAATTCTTTTGTACCTCAAAAACTGTGAAAACGGTAGACTGTCCTTTAGTGATCTAGGGTGACAGCTGTTGTACTGTAACATAGTGTTTTTGTCTGTAGGTTTTTTAAAGACAATAGTTTGAAAAACACCTGCTATTAATTTAATATCCACATCCAGAAAATGGATGTTGCAGGTTGAGCTCTCGCTTGTAAACTGTAAAGCCGGATTTAAAGAATTCAACCAAGTGACAAATTGTTTCAAGGTGTTGTCATCACCTCTCCAAAGGAGGAAAATGTCGTCAATAAATCGTTTCCAGATTAGTAAAGAATCTGTCCACACGTGATTCTGGAGATATTTGTTCTCAAAACGTGCCATATATAAATTGGCTACCGACGGGGCAAATGAAGCCCCCATCGCTACTCCTGCAGTTTGTTGAAAAAATTCATGTTGAAACAGAAAAAAATTTTTTTGTAATGCTAATTCAGCTAATTCTAGCAAAAATTCTGTAGGCACATCATGGGGTCGTGGACGATCTTCTAAAACCTCTCTGATGACTTCCAATGTTTCAACTTGGGGTATTGAAGTATATAACGACTTTACGTCTAAAGTTACCATAACAACTTGGGAATCTGGTTCCAAAACCACTCCACCCAGAATGTTCAAGAAATGAGTTGTATCCTTCAAAAATGCCGGTGTTAATACAACAAAAGGTTTCAAAAAAGAATCCACAAACACTGAGAGAGGTTCTAATACTGAACCTCTCAGTGACAAAATAGGACGGCCTGGCGGCTTTTCTGCATTCTTGTGAATTTTGGGTAACATGTACAAAACTGGAGTTCTTGGGTGTTTAGAATTTAAAAATCGGAACTCTTTTTTTGTAATAAACCCGCTCACTAAGCCCTCCATGGTAACCACTTTGATGATATCTTGAAGTTCCTTAGTGGGGTCTTGATTTATCTTTAAATATGTGTCCGTAACTGACAATTGCGTGAATGCTTCCTCTAGATAGTTGTCTTTGTCTAGCACGACGATGGCACCTCCTTTATCTGCTTTTTTGATAACTATTGATTCATCAGATATCAAATTTTGTATAGATTTTCTTTCTTCTTTCGATAAATTGTCTTTAACCCACCCCTGGGTTTCTGAATAATTCATGATGTCCCTTAAAAGGACATCTTTAAATATTTTCACAATTGGATCTAAAGGTCCAGGGGGAGTCCAGGAGGATTTTGTCTGTATTCTGGAATTGTCAGAATATTTTTCAGAATTCCCAAAATGTATCCTCAATTGTAGCTGTCGAAGAAACCTTTCTAGATCTATTCTGAATTGGAACATGTCAAATTTTCTCGTGGGTACAAATGATAACCCTTTTTGTAATAAACTCAGTTCTGACTCAGATAAAGTGCGTTTAGATAAATTTGTCACCACTGTGGAGCTTGATGGAATTGTCTCTGAGATCTGGTATGTGGGCGAGACATTTCGCTTCCACCCCTTCTTCTTCGGGCGCTTCTTCCTCTCCCTCTGTATTGGCGCCCTCCTAAAAAATCACCATATTCATTTCCTGAAGATGAACTGTCACTTAGGATGTTATCTAAAGATTCAGCTTGTATATCATCCCTTCTATTGATTGTGTGGACATCTTTACGCATCCATATATATACATTGTTGTTGGAATAATCTTTAGCATCCCTTTCAAATTTCTTGATTTTCTGAGCTCTTATGTTCTCCCTAAATGTTTTTAAACTTTCTTTTAATTTATCATGTTGATGATCAAAGTCAACTGTCTGACTATTTTCTTTAAGTTTTTTGAGGTCCGCATCCAAAGCGATTTTTTCAACTTCTAGAACTTCTTTACTTTTTTCAATAATTAACACCATCAAGTCCAAGGAGCATTTGTTTAGAATCATATTCCATTTATTGACAAACCCAGGGGTGGGTTAAAGACAATTTATCGAAAGAAGAAAGAAAATCTATACAAAATTTGATATCTGATGAATCAATAGTTATCAAAAAAGCAGATAAAGGAGGTGCCATCGTCGTGCTAGACAAAGACAACTATCTAGAGGAAGCATTCACGCAATTGTCAGTTACGGACACATATTTAAAGATAAATCAAGACCCCACTAAGGAACTTCAAGATATCATCAAAGTGGTTACCATGGAGGGCTTAGTGAGCGGGTTTATTACAAAAAAAGAGTTCCGATTTTTAAATTCTAAACACCCAAGAACTCCAATTTTGTACATGTTACCCAAAATTCACAAGAATGCAGAAAAGCCGCCAGGCCGTCCTATTTTGTCACTGAGAGGTTCAGTATTAGAACCTCTCTCAGTGTTTGTGGATTCTTTTTTGAAACCTTTTGTTGTATTAACACCGGCATTTTTGAAGGATACAACTCATTTCTTGAACATTCTGGGTGGAGTGGTTTTGGAACCAGATTCCCAAGTTATTATGGTAACTTTAGACGTAAAGTCGTTATATACTTCAATACCCCAAGTTGAAGCATTGGAAGTCATCAGAGAGGTTTTAGAAGATCGTCCACGACCCCATGATGTGCCTACAGAATTTTTGCTAGAATTAGCTGAATTAGCATTACAAAAAAATTTTTTTCTGTTTCAACATGAATTTTTTCAACAAACTGCAGGAGTAGCGATGGGGGCTTCATTTGCCCCGTCGGTAGCCAATTTATATATGGCACGTTTTGAGAACAAATATCTCCAGAATCACGTGTGGACAGATTCTTTACTAATCTGGAAACGATTTATTGACGACATTTTCCTCCTTTGGAGAGGTGATGACAACACCTTGAAACAATTTGTCACTTGGTTGAATTCTTTAAATCCGGCTTTACAGTTTACAAGCGAGAGCTCAACCTGCAACATCCATTTTCTGGATGTGGATATTAAATTAATAGCAGGTGTTTTTCAAACTATTGTCTTTAAAAAACCTACAGACAAAAACACTATGTTACAGTACAACAGCTGTCACCCTAGATCACTAAAGGACAGTCTACCGTTTTCACAGTTTTTGAGGTACAAAAGAATTTGTTCAGATGACAACCTCTTCAAACAGCAGGCTAAGGGATTGGCCCACACGCTTCATCAGAGAGGTTATCCTTCACATGTACTGAAGAGATCATTCACTAGAGCGAAATACAATAATAGATCGTTATTATTATCCAACAACACAAGATCAAAGGAAGATGACAGAAATTGTAAACAGACGTTTGTTATAAAATATCAGAAGGGTGGGGAAGAGGTGGCTAATCTAGTTAGAAAAAATTGGGACATTGTACAGCAACATTCTATGTTCAATAAATCGGAACTACAAATAGCTTTTTCAAGAGAACGCAATTTAAAAGAAATATTATGTCCAGCTGACATTGTCTTGAGAACTAAAATCCAGAATGGATTTCACACAAAATGTGGATCTTGTCCGTTTTGTGATATGATGATAGAAGGCGACGATTTTTGCAATCCATCAGACAACAAAGTATATAAACGAAGACATTTGACCACATGTAGGACTGATCATGTGATATATTTTTTGAAGTGTCCGTGCAATAAAATATACATTGGTAAGACAGACAGGAGTCTAAAAATAAGATTGAGTGAACATAAGTCATGCATTAACTCTTTAAAATTAGGAGCTCCTTTAGTCTCCCATTGTAAAGAGTTTAAACACAATTTTGGACATCTTCAATGTTCAGTGATAGACCATGTGACAGAACATATCAGAGGCGGAGATCGTAGCAGACAGCTATTACAAGCCGAACAACGATGGATCTATAGATTAAATACTTTGGAACCCCGAGGGTTAAATATGAACGTACATTGGGGAGCTTTTCTATAATTCTACAGCTTTTTTATAATTCTACATCTTTATTTTACAATTCCGTGAACAGCGGTAATCACGGAAATATATATATATTTTGTTACACACAAGCTGTAAAGGATGAAAACAGGCGCCCTTTAAATTGACAAATTGACCAATTAAAACTATTTGGTTAAGCTGTGACGCGTCAGTCCGTGATTGGACTGAGTCAGCAGTGCAGCATATGACGTTCTAACGCTCGATTGGGTAAAACTCTCTTTTAATTGCCCAACCAAGTCAGGTGAGGACGCCAACAAATTTCTTCACAGAAGACACGATCTTCCTTAGAGAAAAACTAATTCAGATGTTGAACAAAGATTTTGAACAAAGGTACGATGACATGATTTGTCTGTGAGGTATTATTACTATAATATTAGTTTACACTGTTTGAATTTGAATTTTTTCTGCTTTTTGACTTAATTATTTTGGCGCAATATTTTTAGGTGCAAGGAGGTTCCCTGACGAAGACACTCGAAACGGGACCGTAGGAACCATTGCATTTTCATTATTTAATCGGACTAAGCGCCTTTTCAAAAGAAACATTTGGCAAGATAAGTGATGATTTTACTTTTTTGATAAAACAAAGCAAATAAAAATTCTATATAAGTAAAAAATTGAGGGTTTTTTCAAGTCTATGATGACTTTTTCTACAGGCTATAAAATGAACACTTAGGTGTATACAATATAGCTGTAGCGGTTGAGACTTTTCCCTCATAGACAAACAACTCTGCTTTATACACATTGAGATTATCTGTATTGATTGTAGAGTATCTGTGATAGCATGCCTAAGTTTAGTCACAGGGATGGGCGCTAAGCATATTCTATAAACCGCACCAAACTTTATGATGAAGTTTATTGACTAGCATTAAGTGCGGTTTTTCTCGGCACCGATTTTTTTTATATAGAATTCCCCCCTTAGGAGGAGATACTATATATGGCGCCTAACAAAAAATTAATTGGCGCTGAAATCAGTGCCGACTAAGCGTATTCTATAATCGGCGCCTAGATTTAGGTGCCAATTATAGAAAACACACAGTTCATATCTCAGCGCCTAAATCTACACACATCCATTTACACCAATGAAAACGTGGTGTAAGTCCCAGTGCATAGATTTACGCACACTGTGCACGTAATTTTCAGAACACCTACGAAATGCGTATAACCTTTTTGCCAGTGTGCATTAGAAATTTGGCACACTTTGTTACAGGATATGCTTAGTGAGTTGTGCTCCTAAACTTTAATTAGTGCCAATCATTATTGCTTGTTAAGTGCTGTCATCAGCGCTCATTATCTTGTTAAGCCAATCAAGTTGCAGACATGGTTATAGAATCCACACCGATTTTGGCACGGATCTCTAGGCAAGCTATATAGAATCCAGGGATTAATGTGTAAAATCATAGCCACTGAGAGGGGGGCAGGGGGGACAAAATTCCCCGGGCGCCACAGTCCCACCCACTCTCTCTCGTCGACCGTCTGCCACCGGGCCGGGCCCCATGCATTGAAATCACAGCGTCATAGCCGCCGAGAGGGGGGGGGCAGGGGGGACAAAATTCCCCAGGCCCGGCGCCACAGTCCTATCCATCCTCTGTCGTCGACTGTCTGCCACCAGGCCGGGCCCCCTGCGTTGAAATCACAGCGCCTCTCACCTCCGTGTGAAAGTGCTGCAGGCAGCAGGGCAGCAGATTATCTCCCTTTGGGCCTCCTTCCCTCCTTGTGTCCCGCCCTCACGGAAGTTACGTCAGACGAGGGCGGGACACAGGGAGGGAAGGAGGCCCAAAGGGAGGCGATCTGCTGCTGCCTGTAGCGCTTTCACACGGAGGTGACAGGCGCTATGATTTCAACGCAGGGGTGACGGATGGAGGGGGGCAGGTGGTCCGGCCCAGTCTCTCTGCGGCCCTGCTAAGCATTTATGCATGAAGGTAAGGGAAGAGAAGGAGAAGGGTCATGTACCACTATATGAGTAAATGTCGGCATTCACTGTATAGATTTGCCCCAAAGAGCTAGATTCTATATATGGCACCTAGAATCTAGGCACGACCGGGCAGATTGGACACACCTACATTTAGGCACATTTATGGCAGTGAAAAGCTGGTGTAAATGCATGTGCGTACATCTACGTGAGCTGGCCTATAACCTTGTGCATAAATGGGATCGATAGGCCCAGTATGCCCACTCGCCTCCCATCACTGCACCCCCTCTTGGCTGCGCACGTGAGAATTTACACGCACTGCTTTATAGACTACGTCTAGCAAGACACGCGGGTAAATTCCACTTAAGTCCAATTAGTGATAAGTGGTCATTATCTGCCACTTATGACTAAGCGAATCATTATACAATTAAGGCGCATGCAGAAATCTATACGTGCACCTCAACGTCCCGTATATAGAATCCAGAAGAAAGCGCTTTGAACTGATGAAATGAAACATTCAACCGGTTGGCTGCAATCCTACAAGATACATTTGGAGAGAAAAGGAGAAATTCAAGAGGATCTGAGACACGCAGTGCACGAAAGGAGACCTAAGATATTTCTGAGCTAGTGTTGAACGGAAAAGTAGGAAAAAAAAGATGGCTAAACACTTGGGAACTTATTTCTGCCAAAAGAGGTGTTAAAGTACTGACTGAAAGAGCATCCAAACTTTGCACGTCATACTCTATTTTTATTAATTTTCTGTCAAAAATCAGTAAATCAATAGTAAATTTTACCTAATTGCAGAAAGATGTCAAGCTTAACATTTTCCAACAAATATAATAAAAATACTTCACTTGAATTCTTGTCGCATTTAAGTCAGGCACTCATAAATAATGGAAGGAAAAGGCCTCATGGAGCATAATAGGCCATAACAGGCTAGTCAGCAGCTCACTTCTACATAATCGTAGGCAAAAAAAAAAAACCCTTCCACTGTACCAATACATATTACTTTGATCAATCAGTTGTGAAATTTAATCTTATATATAGCACTTAAACTTTGTGTGCTATTTTCTACAGACCACCTCTCACGACGGCCTCCAAACCAGATAATCTACAGAAACATAGTAACGTAGTAACATAGTAGATGACGGCAGAAAAAGACCTGCACGGTCCATCCAGTCTGCCCAACAAGATAACTCATATGTGCTAATTTTGTGTATACCCTACTTTATTTGTACCTGTGCTCTTCAGGGCACAGACCGTATAAGTCTGCCCAGCACTATCCCCGCCTCTCAACCACCAGCCCCGCCTCCCAACCACCGGCTCTGGCATAGACCGTATAAGTCTGCCCAGCACTATCCCTGCCTCCCACCACCGGCTCTGGCACAGACCGTATGTCTGCCCAGCACTATCCCCGCCTCCAAACCACCAGTCCCGCCTCCCACCACCGGCTCTGGCACAGACCGTATAAGTCTGCCCAGCACTATTCCTGCCTCCCAACCACCAGTCCCGCCTCCCACCACCGGCTCTGGCACAGACTGTATAAGTCTGCCCAGCACTATCCCCGCCTCCCAACCACCAGCCCCACCTCCCGATCTTGACTAAGCTCCTGAGGATCCATTCCTTCTGCACAGGATTCCTTTATGCTTATCCCACGCATGTTTGAATTCCGTTACCGTTTTCATTTCCACCACCTCCCGTGGGAGAGCATTCCAAGCATCCACTACTCTCTCCGTGAAAAAATACTTCCTAACATAACAGAATCCCAGCAACTTATTCAGAAAAAAATATAGATATATATTCATCGATTCATACCTTTCACATATTAGGTGCTCATCTCAAATGTGGCAAGTGTCAAAATGGTGCCGTGACTCTATAAAGATGCTGGAATAGGTAGTAGTGTGATCAGCAGGGTTCTTCCATTAAAAAAAAAAAAAAAAACAGCAGAACAAGGGTCCTGAAGAATAAAGATTGTTTTCCACTATATTCCTGGTCTTTTGTGGTGTTCCTCTAGAAATATGCTGGCACGGTTAACTCAGCCAGAGTTTTACAAAACAACTCATTGGTCGAGCAAACCAGTGGCGTAGCCAAGGGTGGGCTCGGGTGTAGCAGCACACCTATGATGTGACTGTCAGGGATCCCCAAGCCCCACCAGCTGAAAACTCCCAACAACTGTCCCTCCTGCATACCTTGTAAACAGCAGATCTTCGCCTGCAGTGAGACGCAACTGATACATACTGCTTACTCTGGCCCCACAGCCTTCCCTCTGATGTATTCCCACCTATGCGGAAACAGGAAGATGCATCAGAGGCAGTGGCATTCCTAGGGGGCGGACACCCGGGGCGGTGCCCCGCCCCCCCAGGGTGCAGCACCCCCCCCCCCCCGATGCAGTGCGGACCCCCCCCCCCCCGGTGCACGCAGCTGGGGGGGGTGCCGCAGCGCACGCCTGCTCAGAGTTCCCTGACTTCGCGCGTTCGCTGCAGCTCCCTCTGACCCGGAACCAGGAAGTAACCTGTTCCAGGGCAGAGGGAGCAGTGAAAGCGCGAAGTCAGGGAACTCTGAGCAGGCGCGCGCCGCGGCACCCCCCAGCAGCGTTCACCCGGTGCGGACCACCCCCACATTGGTACGCCACTGATCAGAGGGAAGGCTTTGGGGTCAACATGAGCAGTGTGTATTAGTTGCTGCTCACTGCCAGTGAAAATCCGCTATTTAAAAGGTATGCAGTGGAGGGGGGATGTTTGAGAGACCATATGGCATGCAGGCGAGAGAGGGAGAGACCAAATCACTTGTGGGACAAGGCAGAGTTCTTCTGCCCACCCATCTTAGACCAAGGCCCACCCAAAATTGGGTGTCTGGCTATGCCCCTGAAGCAAACTAACAGACAACCAAACAGCAGCAGTGATCCAAGAAAGGGCAAACACAGCAAGGGTTTACTTTCAAGGAAACAGGGCCCAACCTGGCCAAGTTTCGGAAAAACCTTCGTTAGGGGTTACGTAGGTTTCCACAAAACATTCACAGATTCAATGCAAGTACTGCAATACCTGCACAGAAAATGCTCTGGTCCAATTCCAAAAATAAATAACCAGCAAGTGGATCGCTACTGCTCATTGGTTGTCTGTTGTTTCTGCAGGACACCGTCTCCTGTTTGTTTCTGCAAACAAACTAACAATCATCCAAAAAATGTGATGCCATGTGATGAAAAATTTTCAACCTCACAGTATCAGGGAACTCAAGATATATATTCAACGTTACTCCCTTTGTATTAACAACCGCTTCCAGCCACCACTCCTAATTGAAGGAGGTCTCTGATCAATCACAAAACATAACAAATCTTCAAACGCATGTCTACAATCAATGGCAGGGTCTTTTTAGAGCCACGGCACCATTTTGATACTTGAGTAACTAATAGGCGAAAGGTCTAAATTCATGAATATATTTTTTTTCTGGATAAATTCTTGGGATTCTGTTTTGTAGATTGCCGTTACTCCCTGAAGCAGCGTTTTTCTTTTTACTGCAAAACGTTTGGCGGCCGTGGTCAGAGACGGACCGATGAAAATAGCACACAAAGTAAAAGTACTGTATATAAGATTAAGTCTCAGAACTGATTGATAAAAGTACAGTGGAAGGTTGTTTGCCAATGATTTTGCACAACTGAGCAGCTTCCATGATTTATTGCGAACGCCTGACTTAAATGTGACAAGAATTCAAGTGAAGTGTGAAAAAAGTCCAGCAAACGTTATAAAAATACTTCTCCTGTTTTTTGTTTTGGTTTGTAGATGCTTAACATCGTACCATGTCAAGGATTTGTCAACTTCTGCTCACTTAAGGCTCTGATTTACTGAGATGTGTTGAGGTTTTGTAGTGGCTATCGGGGGGGGGGGGGGGGGGTTCCCATCGCCACTGATGCAATTAATGCAGAGAAAAAGTTTCTACTGAGCACGAGTGGCACTACCGATAACACGTAACACAGGGGGGGCTACACCTTTGGAGGCGATGCTAACAGTTAAGGGAAAATTCTATAAATGATGCTCAAACTTCGGCACCAAAAACAAAACTTGGCGCTGAACGGAATTCTATAATGCGCATTCTGCAACTGGTGTCCTTTATGGAACAACACATAGCAACAGGGTTTGCACTCAACTTTGGGCGCAAGGCGTTACCATCAACCGAAACCAGGGTAAATCCTGACGCAGAAGTCGAGTGCACATCCCCCGAAGTCTAACACACTGTGCACATTTTAAAGGAACACTCCTGGCCCACGCATGCGCCTTCAATGGTCACGCCCCTCCCCCCCCTCTTTACAGATCTACATGGAAACTCTTAGCTGCTATTCTATGAATGGGCACGCAAGTATATTTTCACACGGATCTGCCATTTCTGTCCCATTTCGGCACCTTGCACGTTAGAACGCTTTTTCACGCTGAAAATTTGGCAAACGTTCAGCACCATGTATAGAATTTCCCCTTTAATGCCCGGTAACGACCTCCGAGTTAATAGTAAGGCCCAGTTCCTGCCCACCCCCCACCTATTCCCTGCTTCAAAATTATACCAGCATAAAGTTTTTATGTGCTGTTTAGTCCTATTTTCAGTAGCCGTAATGTCCGATGCTTGCAGTGAGCACTAAACTCAAATTAAGCACAGGAAGCACACTTCCCTTCTGGTTTTTATTTTCCTTTTCCTTTAACATCTGCATCAACATTAAATCCTTTTAACAATTTTCTGTAAACCCGTATATATCTTAACCACAATGTCTCCTCAGACTGTGCTGACTTCCTAGCCATGCTGAAACGGAATCTTATTCACAGATATGTGTTTTCTGCCTATGGATAGAACGGTAACTTTTCACCCCCCCTTCCCTCAAATGCTAAGCCTGTTCTGTTCGTCATCATTAAGCATTGTATTTGGACTGCTTGATTCAATATGTTATATACTGTAAACTTGAAGTTTATGATGACAGAATGACACGTTTTAATTTGCTTTTCTAACCTGCTTTGCAACACCCTTTCTGTCAAACAGGAACATGCAAGTTTCTATTAGTAACTAAAACTGTTTTTATAACACAGCCTTATTAAGGAACCATATTCAGAGCTGTAAAAGCATTTCAGTACAAGGGCCGTACAGCTGGAAACGGACAGAACAATAACTTATGTGCTTTTTCCAAATGATTGCTAGTCTTGATCTGACTCTAAATAATTCTATAGCTACCGGAAACTACAGGAAACCACAGATAATTTATCTGACTTTGAATATAAGTGCATAGTTTCCCCGTAGCCACTTTTAGCTACACTTCCGGGTTTACTTTTCTCTGCATTAATCCCGTCTCTGCCACTTTCGACACCTTTCTGTCATACTCACTATATATGTAACTATTACTACGCTCTAAGTCTTCTACCTTTGTATTTTGTCTTTGCTAAAAGTCCTAAAAGTCCTGCACCGATCCTGACAGTAAGCTGCCGTTGTTACTGCTTCTCAGAGTGAATTTGTCACTTTTTCTGTACCCCCTCACTCCTGTCACAGCTTTGGCTGTAAGACTGTTAAACTTATCTCACTTCCACCTATACTTTCTCCTTGCAAAAGGTCTCTTGTCCATTATACAGCATTCTCCTGTCCCCTGTCTCTGTGACTTGTTTTTCTAAGCTATCTGGACTTCAGAAGCATGCTCTTCTCCTTCATGTACTGTCAGTACTTTATACTATAATTTATGGGTATGAGCTTGTCATCTTTACACCACGATTCTGGTGTCCTGTTTCAAAATTTATTGATTTATATGCTTCTCTTATATTTAATATGTCTTTGTTAATATACATTTTCTTGCCTTTTGTTGAAATCGGTGTTTCCTTTCACTGGCTTGTTGGATGGAAAATTCTATTTTCCATTGCTGCATGACAAGTGATGTCTTTGGCATTTTTAGTTCTGGCTAATGTGTTCCAACTAATGACTTTTTTGTGACTGTGCCTTCCCCGAAGAGCTTACATTTGTTTTGTTTTGCCTTGGAATATTTCGTCTTTCTCTCTATTTTTCTACCACTTCTATAGTAATTTTCAGGGGCTTTTCCCTGGAACATACTATACTTTCTTATATACCAGTGTCACGCTATAACTATTGGGTTTGATATCGATGCCTGGGGCTTACATCCATCGAAGGTGGATGACGGTATCGCAATTATTAGATTTTAAGCAGAACCCCATTCTATTTTTGGAATGGCCTGCATTCACTGAATTGGACTATTGCCCATATAGAAGTTACCGGTACAGATGCGCGCTGGGGATATACAGAGACGTCTAAAATCCTTTAGTTGCAAATTTAGACAGGTTGACTGGGGCCCTAAATTTTTGTTCTCTTCTAGACGAATATTTAAGCATCTATTGGGGGTTAGCGACAAAATGGCGAGTGTATTCCCATATATGGCGAGTGTATTCCCATATTTCTAACCGGCGAAAACCAATTAGATCGCTGCCCTTTAATTTTAGAGAACTTATTTTCGCTGTTCGCTAAAATCTTTTTTTGGAGTTTTTGCTTCCCCCACTTTTGGGGTTTTCAATATGGCGAGTGTTATCCCATATCCAAATTCATGGCGAGTGTTATCCCATGTGCGATCCCAGGCGAGTGTAGTCCCATCACATGGCGAGTGTTATCCCATGTCAAAATTCATGGCGAGTGTTATCCCATGGTCAATTTCTATAGAAGCATACTCTGGAGGGCAGTATTTTTAGAGTAGGTTATATATAGTAAGTGACACAACTGACTCCTGCACTATTCTCATGTTCATGGCTATCATTTCTTTGTTAATATAACCTGCGGCAAAAGCATTGAGCTTTCCGCCAATTAGTAATTTATGTTTTAGGTTCCGCCAATGGGACGCTCTTGAAGACGCGTGAGTATAAGTGTTTTTGTTATACGCATGATGCATGTTCTTTTGTTTAGATAATTTTCCCGTGCATGGTTTTGTTTAGTTGCCCCTGTTATAGACCTCAGCATTTTGATTTGAACCATCTCACTTGTAGATATTGCATTATATTGAATACACTCTTCTATGAGTTCCTATGTGAATTGTCTTCAACTATTTCTGATCCCACTATGCCCACTTCCTCGTCCCCTACTCCCTTGGAAAGAGTCCTTAATTTCTTTCCCGCTGATAGAAAAGAACTTACCCGGTTATGTCAAACCTGGCATACCGCTTGGTCCGCTAAGGATCAAGGACTGGAATGGCCATCAAGGGGCTCATTTGATCAGGGCAAACTCCAAGCCTTGGTCTGCTACAATGAGTCCAACAAAACGGGAAAATCTAGGGATAAACATTTAGCTGCCATTAACAAATTCATACTTATTGCACGAAACCAGCACGATAGAGCTCTGGGTAAGTCAGATACCGATCAAGCCCCCTATCAAGATCCTGTAGCACCTACAGCTCCACCACCTTATGATGCTGCTACTGCTGCAAGTACTACCAAGTTGTTACCATGTGCAGTGGGATATACCCCAATACCCCCAGGATATTGTGATAAACCTGACACAAATCCTCAGCTACAGATTTCTCAGGGATCTCAGACAGTGACACCCCCGCTGCCTGCAGTATCTCCTGCTCCTATGATATTTGACCCACCTACTACCGTGCACATCGCCGGTGTTGTTGATCTATCTCTTCCCTCATCACAAAAAAACTCAATTCCAATATCTCAGGGGTCAGTACAAACTCAGACGCCTTTAACCCCTTCAACAATCCCAGTGGCCCAACCAGTAGCCCTGATTTTGGCCCAATTACCCACTGTTACCTCTGCTCCAACGATGCAAGCAACAACCCAGACGCTAACCCCACCACCGCCTCATGTATATCGTACTCTTGGAGGCTATGAGATGGAGATACCCCCTCCCATTATTGAGCAATATCCTTGTGTCCCGAACCCATCAGTTCCGGCCACCGTCCAGTACCCTGCTATCAGTCAAATTGACGTAGCTGCCCAGACCTCCACCTACCCTAGCCTAGGATCCGGGTTGACTTCACACATGACCACCCAAACGACTACCTACCCACATATGGGACACACAACTCAGACATCACCTCCACCACTACCTTTGGACTCTTCTGTCCAAACTGGTCCCTTGCCAGCTGAATCCCTACAGTCTATCCTGTCTCAATTACGACAGATGGGTTTCATTCCATGTAGTCCTGCTACACAGACACGGGCTATTTGTCAGGAACTCTATGATCGGGGTTTCATTAAACCACCCCCTGCTCCAGTGAACCCTTCAATGCCCATTCTAGAACCTCAGTGTTCTATTCCTCCTAGATGGGACACGTTAGGTGCACGGCCAATGCGTCCCTTGGTACTCCCAGCCAAACCAGCTAATAAGGAGCGACCGAAGGTTAGACTCTCCCCATTAGACGAAGCATGGGAAGTTTTAAAACAACAACTCCCCACAAAATCGGACATAGAGGATATTCGAAACGAGCCTCCTCCGATGTTCCATTTCTCCTCTTTTTCAGATAGTGAAGTAATCCCTTCCCTTGCAGACGATTCACCTCGTTTCACGTTACCTAATACCCCAGTCCCCTCGGAAGAACAATACGATCACACATTGGCTAGTATGGGAGATGGCCTCGCGTTTGTTTCAGAAGGACTTCGTTCCTTACACAAGTCCCTGACAACGCAACCGCACCCGGACACCGTGGTATCTGTTGCACCAAAATCTGAGTTTCCTCAACAACATGATGTTATTTCTCATCATACTAGACAGCGCCATCCTCACAGTTATCTTACTGATGAAGGATCTAGCCGCTGCCTTGCGGTTATTGACAATTCCCCACACCCTACAAGTTTGAATATCAGTACAGACCCTATCTTATCTAGTCCGCCTAGCACACCTGCCCAATATGTGGCTTTGCATGAGAATTCATGGCATTACGTTCACCCATGGGTTGATAATCTCGCAGGATGGTCTGAGGCGCTCCAGCCCCAGTCCGCTCTCTTCCCACGTGAAGGATCCTTACGTTCTGACAAGCTTTCACTTGTAAGAGATCTAATTTATGACCACCCCGACCCCCATTGGGATCAGAAAACAACCCTCTATCTAATCCAAGGTCTTCAGGTTTGGAAAAAGTATGAGAATCAGTTTCCCCCAACCACCTCGATTGATCTCCTTAAATCAGTGAAACTTTTTCCCCTGCTGAATAAAATGTCAGGTGGTGTCCCTCATACGGAATACACCCCACTTTCAGCTGTTGAATTGAATAGCCTCATACTACAGCTCCCGGATATTGCACAGGGAGGTAACCGCTGGTTAAAGAAATTACAGGACATAACCCTGGGGACTACTCTATCAGTAGGTGATATGAAAGCGCTCCTGGGCAGAACCCCACACGCTAGTATCACTGACATATTCACTCAATCGGGCTATGCAAAATTTGCCACCGATACTCAGTATGATGGCAACCCTTTGACAGAAATTCAGACCAAAGTATTCCAGGAAATCCGGACCATGTATCCGACCCTTAAAGACTTTTCGGTTATCACTTCCCAAAGATGGGAAATGGATTCAGAGCCTATTGAGGCCTATTTACTCAGACTCCAAGACCTCTATAAGGAAGAAACAGAGGAAAAATTTGACTCTGATAATGCCCTCCCAGTATTCTACCATTTACTGAAGGGAACCTTACCTTCAGAAATTAAACTTAAGTTAGAGAACACCGTGGGTCTCCAATTAGAAAAATGGCCTAAAATTCGTGAACACATCCTTCATCATTGCAGACGACTTATTAAAAGCAAGCAAAATGAAGCCCAACATCGTAAGACAGTACACACTAACTTGGAGGTGCTACAGACTGAAGATCTCAAAGAGAAAAGAGCCTCTAAGAGCTCTGACACCAATACCAATACTCCTAACACTTCTCCCCCTGTTATTGTTATGTATGCTGATCAACGCTATGACAATAACACCCGAAATCAGGGCCCACGGCCCTACCGCCCAGACCGTAGAATTGATTACCCTGAAGAAAGAGGTCGTCGCTCTCAACCCCAGCGAGGTCCCCCAAGGGGCCCTCTTGGAGATACTAGGCGACAACGAGACTATCGTTCCTGGCCTAGCCCTGATCGCTATCCTGATGTGCTCTGTTATCGCTGCCAACAATACGGTCATTATGCTGCTGAATGTCTTCAGACACAGCCATATAGATTTAGAAAATCGCAGATCCGTCAAAATCCCCCTGAACGGCAGTCATTCCCTTTATGGAACCCGGATCAACACCGTCCGCAGTGACCACAGATTTAGGGATCAATATTACCCACCCCATAATGACTAGGCGTAATCCGAACACGATTTGATTTTGTTGCTCTCAGTTACTCAAAACTACTCGGCTCCTCATTTAGTATCCGGTAACCATTTCTCTGTATATGTGTTGGTTTGATGTTTCTGTTTCCATTACAGGTAACATGTCTTTATTTTATATTCCTCTAGGTTTAATAGCAAGTGTATATTTATGGTACCATACAAATGACCTAACTAAGTCAGCAAGTTATTTATTTATTTATTTGCTTTTATGCATACCTTCCCTGGGGAGTTCTTATCAACTGCAGGGATGAGCGATCCCCGAAGGATGTTCATTTTATATATATACCTGTACTGACTTATTTATGCCATTTTACTTTATACGGGATCCCTTTTAAATAAAAGCTGTGTATTGCTCATTGTTAAAATGTTTTCTGCTTTAACTGTTACGCTGTTACATTCACTTCTTTAGTTTTTTCATGAATATAAAGCCTTCATTTTTGAAATCTCTCTATGGTATGTGTGATATCTGAAAGCTTTTCATTATTTCCTTGTCTAAGAAAGAAGCAATATTTAATAACCATTATCCGTTTTATGGAATAAATGCGAGAAATATTCCCTTGAACTGGCCATTTGGGGGAACATTTTGCGCTGATCATAGATTTTGTAGTATTCTTGAATTGAGAATTGGTGAAGCTTTCAGTCATAAATAAGGAAAATTATGCATTCAACTTTCTGATTCCTTTCTATTTAAAACAGTATGCTTTGTGTATTTAACTAACACCTTGCTTCAACTAACTCTTGCCACGTGGTGATTTTGTCTTGAAGCGATATGCTTCTTCCTACTTCTTTGTCTGATTGAAAAAGGGTTACTTAAACTCTATGTGAAGGTCAATAACTTTTGAATGTTTTTTTCATTTGTCTTTTTCAAGGAACCTTTTTCTTGCATTGCCATCTGAATATGCCTTGTTACAATTCAGATATATCATATTTTGTTTTATTTTTATTTTTCTTTTAAGCCTATTTTTATCTTACACCCTTCAGGGTGCTTTTTTTTAAATATTTTAATCTTTTTTTTAATTTTTTTTTTAATTTTTTTTTTAATTTTTTTTTTAATTTTTTTTTTTAATTTTTTTTTTAATTTTTTTTTTAATTTTTTTTTAATTTTTTCATTCTCGATGCTTTGTTTCTTACCATGCCTCCTTCCTGGCCCCCATTTATACCCACGACCCGCCTCCTAACCCCTTGTCTAATTCTTGTATTTACGCAATAGTTCTTCATGACTCCCGCTACCATTATGATTACTTCCAATAAATTAAGCACATAAATTGCACTGTTTAAGTTTTGCCTTTCCCCAGATGGATACAGGAATTCCGTTGACGTCCCTCACCGAGGAGACGACTGCTAGCAAACAAGAGCTACCCGATAATATATCTGATCTGAAGGCTATATTGCAGCAAAGAATCGCTAGCATAAAGGACAGATGCACAGACCCCAACATTACCCGGTGTGAGATACGAGACATTATTGAGTGTGAGTTTCAACAGATACATCGATTGGTCCATGAGCGAAAGAGATAGGCTCTCCACTTACTGGAGTTGCAAGAAGCTTTGGCCTCTACCCTTCTTTCTGAATCGTCTAGCTCGTAAGTCCTGCTGGCCTCCTGCAGCTGAGGGCTCAACCCTTGGTGAATGTTAGTCATCGCAGGTGAAGATTCCATATCTATTGGCGATAGATGGCAACACATTGCCCTCCATACATCAATAACATGAACATTTACCATCATCTCTAAATTTTTATTGTTAGTTTTTGTACTTTTTTTGTTCCATATACTTAACCATTGTTATTTTGATCATGTGTTCGTTAAAATTACCAATCTGTCTCGCACGTTATGCAAGCCAGAAGTGGGGATATATTATGCACATCCCAATTTCTAGTATTAAGAGGGTTGCAATTGACCCCTACCAAACAGGAGATATAATTTTATATATACTATTGCTATTTATGAAAATTGGCTTTTCATTATTTAACCCTTATGGTTTCCCTTTTGTTTTTGCACTTAATTAGCACTGATTTCTCCATGTTTACATTGTCTTTCATTTCTCTTGACATTTATATATTATTTTTGCTTATTCAATTCACACTGATTATGCCCACCAAGATATAGCAATGTATCATTCAGGCATACAGTTATTTTGCTTATTCCTTTGCCAGCCTCTGACTCTTGATGGACTTGATGGTATATGCCTAGAATAAAGACATGGAAAGATCCCATTTTATACACCACAAGTACGTCTTCAAGATCTATCCAAATGATGTTAGATCCCCCAAGGTTGTGGCAATAATCTTTACACCTTGCAAACTATTGGACCATAAGTTTTGGGTCCATGTGAAAGATATACGCAGAACCAGCCTAACCATCTCAAGACCAGTCACTTCCTTCAGCAAGCCAGCCTGAAAATCCAGCCCTGTTAGATCTTCCAGATTCTTCAGCGCTTCCACCGCCTCAACCATGATCGATGAAAGAGAGTTCAGAACTGATACTTCATTTGAGATTAACTGTTGCTGTTTATGGACATTATAGATTCATATTTTGTTTTATTTTCCAGTTTAGCAGCAATCCTGTCTATATATATTGAAAAGGTTTTATTTTTATTTTCCTATTATTTCCTTTATTGTTCTAATTGTTTTTCTAAGAGTTTCCCCGTTATTTCTGTTTATGTAATGCAGGTGTAAACCCTGCTTGTATCAACCTGTTATGCAATTGTTTAACTTTGGTATAGGCTTACTTAAGCTGCATGTCTTTCTGTAGGTTTGACTAAGCTCCAAGTGGGGTAACGGATATATAAAATGCTTCCCATACTTCCAGGTCATTATGCATATGTCAATATCCATGCATGACCTTTGTTAATATAAATTTTCCTAGGATTGACCCTTTTTGCTGTATAAGACAACCTCATACCTGTTTGAGGATTCTGAATATCTACAACCTTAAACAGCCTGCAATCTGAATACTAACCATATATTTGTTGAGCCACCATAACAATGCTTAATCAAAACCACTATTCCTTCTCAAGACCACTGAGAAAGATACATTAGATTATCTCCCCATGCACTATGCTACAGATGCAATAGAAGTCATAGCAAGACCTGAAAGTATTTATTAGTATGATCCACCTGAAATTGCTATTACCCACATACCTATACTTCATGAGATTTTGCAGATGAACTCATGGATTTGTCCCATTCATAAAACCTCTCTCACTACAGGTTTGAATTAGCCTCAAGAGGGGTAACATCAAGATTAAGGCCCAAGGGATTGGGTAATATAAAGGGAATTCCATATGCCCAAAAATATACCACCTAAGAATGAAGTTTCCTATCTTGCACCATACCTTCTAGCAATTTGTAAGACCAAAACTCCTCCTCTCGTTTGATAGCTTGCCACCTTCTGGAATGGATGATGACGAGCTTGACGAGCTTTGTGTCACCCCTCTCCAGAGGGGGTGACAAGTGGGGAATGTATAATTATACTACAGCAAGAGGCCCTCACTGGATGCCCACCGAAAGGGTGGAAGGCCAGATTTTAGGACTCAGGCTGTAAAAATACCAGCTAGGTTTAAAAATCTATGACTGGCTGAGCATGGACTTGCTTTTCCTGCAAGTTAATATGTGTTCTACCCTAAGATCTATCCACTGGAATAGTGGCAGGCCAAACTACATAGCTTTGTACAGCTGAAAAGCACTGCCTAGGCCTGATAACCTACTAATGGCCTTATAGAACAAAATCAGGTACAAATTGAATGTAGCACTTATTAAAATGGAGTTTGTCTTTCTATAAGATGAAACTTAGATCATAAGATAATAGAAAAAGGGGAAGTGAAACTGATATGCTAAGAATAAGATGTTCTGGCAGAAGAGAAAAACATGTTGACAAAAGAGGAAATTGCGAAATAACTTGCAATAGCTGGAACGGAAAGAGTTGGGTACAGAACAACAGATGGCAGGACACGACAGTTTAACCACAGAAATTGAGAAATAGTTGAAAAAAAAACAGGTCCCAAAATAGGTCCAGCCATAGACTTCTATTGAGAGAAGAGAGTATAAAAGAAGGGTGATTTGGGCTTAATTTCGGAGTCGTCCCCAACACTTCTCAGACGGCAGAGCGCTGTGCCATTGAACCCAGAATCTGTCCGATGTCTGTACTACTTTGAAACTTTGGTAAGAATAAATGCCTTCTATCTGAAACCTATCTCTGTCTTCATTTTCAAGTATTCCTTACCTGTCACTTATTTTACAAACTAAACTAAACCCACACCAGACACTCATTTTGTGCACAAAATACTGATAGATTCAAATAGACTATATGTGGGAACATAAATGGCCCAGAATACACCTAGATCCAGAAAGGCAGAAAGCAGAGGTCATGGGGATCAGTTTTGAATTACGCCTTCTGATGCCTCCCCAGAACCAACCACCCTGGGATTGGAGGGAAACTATAAAGAATCTTCTGGATGAACTTAAGATGTTCCCCTCCCCATTTGGAAAAGTCCAGAAGGGGTCTAAAAGAGGTCAATTTAAAACAGATTAAGTCTCAGAACTGATTGATAAAAGTACAGTGGAAGGTTGTTTGCCAATGATTTTGCACAACTGAGCAGCTTCCATGATTTATTGCGAACGCCTGACTTAAATGTGACAAGAATTCAAGTGAAGTGTGAAAAAAGTCCAGCAAACGTTATAAAAATACTTCTCCTGTTTTTTGTTTTGGTTTGTAGATGCTTAACATCGTACCATGTCAAGGATTTGTCAACTTCTGCTCACTTAAGGCTCTGATTTACTGAGATGTGTTGAGGTTTTGTAGTGGCTATCGGGGGGGGGGGGGGGGGGGGGTTCCCATCGCCACTGATGCAATTAATGCAGAGAAAAAGTTTCTACTGAGCACGAGTGGCACTACCGATAACACGTAACACAGGGGGGGCTACACCTTTGGAGGCGATGCTAACAGTTAAGGGAAAATTCTATAAATGATGCTCAAACTTCGGCACCAAAAACAAAACTTGGCGCTGAACGGAATTCTATAATGCGCATTCTGCAACTGGTGTCCTTTATGGAACAACACATAGCAACAGGGTTTGCACTCAACTTTGGGCGCAAGGCGTTACCATCAACCGAAACCAGGGTAAATCCTGACGCAGAAGTCGAGTGCACATCCCCCGAAGTCTAACACACTGTGCACATTTTAAAGGAACACTCCTGGCCCACGCATGCGCCTTCAATGGTCACGCCCCTCCCCCCCCTCTTTACAGATCTACATGGAAACTCTTAGCTGCTATTCTATGAATGGGCACGCAAGTATATTTTCACACGGATCTGCCATTTCTGTCCCATTTCGGCACCTTGCACGTTAGAACGCTTTTTCACGCTGAAAATTTGGCAAACGTTCAGCACCATGTATAGAATTTCCCCTTTAATGCCCGGTAACGACCTCCGAGTTAATAGTAAGGCCCAGTTCCTGCCCACCCCCCACCTATTCCCTGCTTCAAAATGGCATTTTCATGTTTGTTTAACATGGCAATTAACACGTTTCTAACAGTTAAACACTGTGATAACTATTAGTGTGTAATAAACATCTCTAACTCATCTTAGCATAGAGCACTCTGAGGGCTAGATGCATCAAAGTCGTCGGTAATTCCCGTTCCCTACCGATTTCATAGCGAATCGATAGGGAACGGGAATTCACTAAGGAAAGGGAATGCAAATGAGCTACTCGTTGTAGCTCATTTGCATTCTCTATTCCTTCGGTACCTGAGTCGGAGAATCAGGACGTCCCTTTTGATTATGCTCCTCTTCCAGGTCTCTTCAGCCAGTCAAAGCGCGTCTAGCTTGCAGGTGCCAGCAAAACGCACTCCGATTGGCTGAAGAGACCTGGAAGAGGAGCATAAAAGAACTTTTTTACTTCTAGCGCAAATAATTTGGGGTAGTCTTTTTTTTTTCCTTTTCTGTCGGGTCAGCCATGTTGCCATCATGAGAGCAGGAGAGGGGATCAGAGAGTCCGGAGGAGCGCGGGGGGGGGGGGGGGGGGGGAGATCTGCCCGCGACAGCAGCAAAGAAGGAATGCAAAAGTGAGGGCAGACGGTAGGGGATGGAGATCCGCTGTGAGCAAGACGGCGAAAAAACAAATAAAAGACTAAGCACAGGGAGAGTACGTCCATAAAGGACGCCCCTCACGTGCGCTCGCTGCTTTTTTTTTTTTTTACCTTTTTTGGTGCCTTTTTCTTTCCGATTCCCTCACAGGAGCCCTAACGAGAGGTGCAGACCTCCCGTTAGGGTTCCCACGGTAAGGGAATCAGAAAAACGGTAGTGCATCTCATTATAATAGCCTTTAGACAATTTGCATTCCGTTTTCGTTGCCTGCTACCGTGACAGGAAAAATGCCCTTGGTGCATGCCCCGGTAAACTACTTGCGTTTTAAACTGCCTGGAACCAGTTTAAAACGCAAGTTGTGGGCTCGTTAGGTTTTGTGCATCTGGCTCTGTGTTTCATTCAAACGTACAATTGAGCCAGGGGTAAGAAAATGTTTGTACACAACAGCACCATCATTTACTGAACAGGGATAGCAAACTGCCAAACATACCACATTCAACTCAACTCAAATCTAAAGCTGGCCCCAAAAACAACTGGGCTTAATTTAAAACAGAAGATGTATCTTATTAGACTACACCAAAACCTCTGGCAACTTTTTAAATAAATTACCCTAAGTAAATAGCTTAAGATTTGGCGACAGGTAGAGAAGACTGTAATTTATGCTAATATCCTGCTATACCACATGAGCGGAATAAAAGAGTTTATTTCATTAAAGCTAATCTGGTGGATTGTCTGGGGAGGGGTTTTTAAGTGGCTGGGGGGCTGGAAAGTCTAAAGTAAACCCATGTGCTGTACTTTCAACATTCCCAGCAGCTTGTGAGACTGCATCTTGCCCGTCTGGCTGGAAGGAGCCTGCGGTCTGGCAGCTTCACGGGCTTTCTGCTTTCCATTTCTCAAAATCATCACAAGCATTTGAACTTAAAACCCACATGGCTTCACGAATGTAATGACCTTAAATCCGCATTTACATAGGGCCTGCTAAACCAGTGATTGTTTCTTGTCATCTCCAGACTCTCGGCTCAGTTTTCACCTAATTAAAATTTAGGGAGAAAAAAAGAAAAACCTAGGAGTAAGAGAAACCATGAGCATATGGACTACAGGGCTATACCCAGCCGTCATTGAGGCTAAAGGAACTCAATTCATTCCCCTCCCCTTATTTAATAAAGAGAGTTGAGAACGAGCAGTACTTTAAACAGTGGCACAGAAATGGAGTACTGCTGTATCTCTTGCAGACCAACTATCTTGAATCCCTTCTCCCAGCGCATCCGTTGGAAGACACGCCAGGAAAGATGAAGAATGAACAGGGTAGAGAGAAGAGCACATGTTCGCAGTGTCCAGGGCAGCCGCTTCGCTGCATGACTATTACTTCTAAAAGAGCCTCCAGCTGATATTTAGCCGGTGGTGGTCAGTATTTTTTTGACCACTGCTAGCTTTATTCCTGGATATTCAATGCCAGACGTATGTGACTGGATAACACTTTTGCGGTTAAGTGCCAGCATTCAGCATGAGCTGCATAAGATAAGGACTGCTATTTATGCGGGTTATCTTATGAGGTTAAGTGCTGACTCCGCCCCTGGACCGCTCACAAATTAACCGGTTTTGGCTTAGGTGCTAACCGCAGATATTGGGCGACACAAGCTGTTTAAATTGCTTTGAATATCGAGCAGCCTCTCTTCAATACAGCCTACAAAAAGAACCCTTAAAGACACAAACCACCACACAACTCACCCAAACAGCTTAATACCCCTCCTACACCACCCTAAGTTAACACCCCTTCTCTATCTTCAAATATCTTCGTCCTATTACCGAATGTATCTAAGATCCTCTCTTGATAATGTCATAACAACACTCTGTTGGCCACATAGAGCCTGCAAATGGGTGGGAAATGTAGGGTACATATGTATTAAATAAACCACACCACATCAACCCAACCAATCATCAAAACACACCTCCTAAACTATCCTAACACCATCTTCTATAATTCTTCATCCATCTTCTGCTTTTTGATTGTATCGAAGATCCTGTCATGACTGTCATAACAACACTCTGTAAGCCACATTGAGTCTGCAAATAGGTGGGAAAATGTGGGGTACAAATGCAATAAATAAATAAATACCAGATGCTAGAAGTGGAAAACATGAACTTTCAAGCTCATCCAACCTACTTTCCAAGAAGCTATTACAAAGTGAGTGGGAAAGTGGGGCTCCAAAAACGCAGGCACCAGGAATGATCATTCACCACTACCTGGGCTGTTTCCTCTCACTAAAGTCTTACCATCTTTCCCCTTCCCACAGTGTCCATTTTTCAATATTACATTTTGGAAAAAAAAGTATTACCATCTCCTGTGAACTATCTTAAGCAGGTAACTAATAAGTAATCAATTACTTTCCTAAATAATTTAATTACTGTAACTAATTATTTTAAGCTGAGAACTAGTAACTATAATTAATTACTGTTGAAGTGTAACTAGCACAACACTGGCCCCTGGCCATTGTTATATTATCTTTTCATTAATGACCTCATTATTGGTGTGATCTAACCCAGGATGAGTACTAATTACTAACTCAGTATTGCAAAACATTGCCAGAGGCATAGCTATCATTGAGCGACACTGGGAAAATGACCAGGGCCGCCCAATGGTAGGGCCACCTGAGGTTGCCCCCACCCCACGCTCAGGTTCAACATCATACCAGCTCTCCCCTGCTGCTGGTCCTCCACACAAGGCAGATAGAGCAGTGAAACCTGCCTTTCTGACCAGCAGGGCCTTTCCTGTGTGCATCCCGCCCACAGGAAGTTGCATCCGAGAGATGGGTTCACACACAGGGAAGGCCAGGTTTCAGTGCTCTTTGCCACGTGTGAAGGACCTGCGGCAGAGGAGAGCTGGTGCAATACTAGACCCACGCAGCCATGGGCAGAAGGAGAGGGGAACAGCAAGAGAAATATGCTGGACCTGGGCAAGGGGGAGGGCAGGGATGGAGAGATGGCTATTGGGGGTGGGGCAGAGAGAGACCGGGAGCAAACGGGAGGGGGAAGAGAAGGGACAGATGCGTGAGGGTGGAGGATGAGAGCAGAGAACAAGAGACTGGACCAGGGGAGAGAGGGGGACAGATGCTGGACCAACAAAGAGAGATGGAGAGAAATGTTGGTTGGAAGGAGGGATGGGGCAACACTGGACACAAAGGGAGGGGCAGGGACACAGGGATGAACTACTGAACATGGGGAGAGAACAGGGTCAGAGATATAGAGAGATGATGCTGGACAAGATAGATAAGGACACACAGAAAAGATAAATGCCAAACATAGAGAGATGAAATGTCAAAAGAACAGGTGACCCTGAAAAACAGCAGAAGAGACATTATGACCAAAGCAATGCTCAGACAACAAAGGTAAAAAAGAACAGTATTTTTTCCTGAATTTATTAATTGTAATATGTCAGTTTTGGGAAATGTGCATCCTTCCCCCCCCCCCCCCCCCCCCCAAAAAAAAAAAAAAAAACAAACTATCATAGGAGCCAACTTTTCAAAATTATTGGGGGTGCTAAGCCCAATGGAAATAATCCCTCCCTGGACACATACAATGAATTTTCTCAGTATTGGGGGTGCTCAAGCACCCACAGCGTCGGCTGCAATGGGAGCAATAGTATTATAGGGGGCCCATCTCAATTCTTCTGCCCAGGGCCCATTCAGACAGTTATTGCACTCACAGTAGTTTTGCCCTCCTGGGCAGTCACAAACATAGGCGAATAAAGGAAAGAAGAGGCGACCAGGACCTTAAACAAAAATCAAGTGGGGAAAGCATGTGCAGCATGGCTCATAGAATTCCTTCCAGTCCCTCTGCCTGACCTTGTATGTCTGTCTGTCGGTGATGGTTCTGAAGGCAGCCTTGCCCTCCTGGGTATAGTGCCCTGAAGAGCACAGGTACAAATCAAAGCAGGGTATACACAAAAAGTAGCACATATGAGTTATCTTGTTGGGCAGACTGGATGGACCGTGCAGGTCTTTTTCTGCCGTCATCTACTATGTTATGTTATGTATACACAACCATACAAGAGAACAGAGGAGAGAGAAGTGCAGGACCTTAAATAAAAGGGGGGGGGGGGGAGGGACCCAAGCACAGGGATTCTAGGAGCAGTGGAGACAGACTAGGAGGCAGAAAGTCGAGACAGACTCTACATTCTATGGCACAGCAGACCACTGATTGTGGTAACTTTGAAATTCATGTTTTTCCATAAACAATGTATTTCAAATCACTTCCAATACCAAACCCAGCTGCGGCGAAGGATGAAAGGGCAGTGGTAGTATGCTAACCGCTTACTCATGCCATTAGCATCCTCTCTGTCTGGGGATGCAGCACTCTGTGCTGTTTAACCCAAGAATGCCAGAGGCAACCTTTCAAACATGCGGCATGGAGGGTGAGTGATGCTCACAACCTCCAGGGAAGAAGCAGGACGTGTCAGGCCTCCCTGGCTCTGTGCATCTGTGCCAGACTGCTGCTAGTTAGAAAGGGTAAGAGAGGAGAAACCATTTCCCAATTCTCCGTCACCACCTGCAGCTCTGCACCCTGCATGAACTTCAGGCCCCCTGGTTAATCTGTACAGTCGAAACTATAAATTATGCAATTCTTAAGGAAGGAGATGATTTAGTAGGCCCAGAAGGGATGATCTTCAGCTAACTGAAAGTACAGCTTTCACCTAAAAAGGAAAAGCACGTACCCAAGTACATGGAAACGACCTTATTTTTCTTTGCAGAGTGCTTTTGTATTGCGAGTCCCTCAGCGATGAGAAAAACTGTCTTTTCCATGTCCTGGGATATGTGATTTTCTTACTTTGTAAGACACTATTCCTCATCATCTCTCACCCCGCTGTATTCTGGTACAGGATTGTTAAGACAACACAAGCTGCCTAGGACAGACTGACCTGGGTCTGATTCTGCCCCACTGCATGCTGGGAGATATAGTTCTGATATTCCCAATACAAGCAGGAACTACAGTCTCTCTTAACAGTGGCATCTCTAGACAGAAATATTTGGGGTGACAACAGGGAGGGAGGCAAGCCAAAGAGACAATTTACATAGGGCTTTTTTTGAGGGGGTACTTGGGGGTACTGAGTACCGGCACCTTTTCCATTGTCTACTAAAATTGACCCATGGTCTCCAAGTTTTAATGAAAGAGCTCAGGCTCTACACACCAATTCTGCCCAGGGTTGCCATATAAAAAAAAAAATTCCCACCCAAAAACCGCACACACCCCACCCCCGCCGTCATCATCCCCGCCCCCGCCGTCATCACCTCCGCCCCCGCCGTCATCAGCCCCGCCCCTTCCGTCATCAGCCCCGCCCCTGCCCCCGCCATCATCAGCCCCGCCGTCATCGCCCCGCCCAATATGTCGGCAAACCCCACCCCAAAACGCCACAGACCCTCTGTCACCATTAGCCCCACCCCCTGCTGGCCAAAAAACCGCCCCAAAACTCACACAAAAAAAACAAAACCAGCCCAAAAAATCGCAACCCGCTGCAGGCAAACATTTCACGCGGCGGGTTGCGGAAAACCGCCCATCTGGCAACCCTGATTCTGCCTTGTCATAGATTCTGTGACTGGTTGCAGGGGGCCTGGCTATTGTGGGTTGGGTCCCTCAGAGATCACTCCACCCCTGAAGAGTGGCCTGGCATTTGAGTACCAGCACCTTTTTTGTTAGAAAAAACGCACTGCATTTACATACATCATCATTCCTCACCTCACCCCCCCCCCCCACCCCTACAACTCATACACCTCTATATAACCTATAAAAGACACTATATGAAAGTCCCAAGGGTCTTCTATACTTAAAATCCAAATAAATAAAGAATCCCCCCAGCCAGTGTTAGCCAACTAGAAAGGGAATGGGAGTTGATATACCGCCTTTCTGTGGTTTTTGCAACTACATTCAAAGCAGTTTATATACAGGTCCTTATTTGTACCTGGGGCGAACAGAGGGTTAAGTGACTTGCCCAGAGTCACAAGGAGCTGCAGTAGGAATTGAACCCAGTTCCCCAGGATCAAAGTCCACTGCACTAACCACTAGGCTACTCCTCCACTCATTCCACCAATAAGAGTCAACCTCATCAGTGATGTCACAATGGCTTGATTGCCTGATACTTGGCTCACTTCTGATATTGTGATGTCATAAGGGAAAGGGAAATGGGACTTGATATACCGCCTGTCTGAGGTTCTTGCAACTACATTCAAAGCGGTTTACATATATTCAGGTACTTATTTTGTACCAGGGGCAATGGAGGGTTAAGTGACTTGCCCAGAGTCACAAGGAGCTGCAGTAGGAATTGAACCCAGTTCCCCAGGATCAAAGTCCACTGCACTAACCACTAGGCTACTCCTCCAATCATTCCACCAATAAGAGTCAACCTCATCAGTGATGTCACAATGGCTTGATTGCCTGATACTTGGCTCACTTCTGATATTGTGATGTCATAAGGGGAAGGGAAATGGGACTTGATATACCGCCTGTCTGAGGTTCTTGCAACTACATTCAAAGCGTTTTACATATATTCAGGTACTTATTTTGTACCAGGGGCAATGGAGGGTTAAGTGACTTGCCCAGAGTCACAAGGAGCTACAGTGGGAATCAAACTCAGTTCCCCAGGATCAAAGTCCACTGCACTAACCACTAGGCTACTCCTCCACTCATTCCACCAATAAGAGCCAACCTCATCAGTGATGTCACAATGGCTTGATTGCCTGATACTTGGCTCACTTCTGATATTGTGATGTCATAAGGGGAAGGGAAATGGGACTTGATATACCGCCTGTCTGAGGTTCTTGCAACTACATTCAAAGCGGTTTACATATATTCAGGTACTTATTTTGTACCAGGGGCAATGGAGGGTTAAGTGACTTGCCCAGAGTCACAAGGAGCTGCAGTAGGAATTGAACCCAGTTCCCCAGGATCAAAGTCCACTGCACTAACCACTAGGCTACTCCTCCAATCATTCCACCAATAAGAGTCAACCTCATCAGTGATGTCACAATGGCTTGATTGCCTGATACTTGGCTCACTTCTGATATTGTGATGTCATAAGGGGAAGGGAAATGGGACTTGATATACCGCCTGTCTGAGGTTCTTGCAACTACATTCAAAGCGTTTTACATATATTCAGGTACTTATTTTGTACCAGGGGCAATGGAGGGTTAAGTGACTTGCCCAGAGTCACAAGGAGCTACAGTGGGAATCAAACTCAGTTCCCCAGGATCAAAGTCCACTGCACTAACCACTAGGCTACTCCTCCACTCATTCCACCAATAAGAGCCAACCTCATCAGTGATGTCACAATGGCTTGATTGCCTGATACTTGGCTCACTTCTGATATTGTGATGTCATAAGGGGAAGGGAAATGGGACTTGATATACCGCCTGTCTGAGGTTCTTGCAACTACATTCAAAGCGGTTTACATATATTCAGGTACTTATTTTGTACCAGGGGCAATGGAGGGTTAAGTGACTTGCCCAGAGTCACAAGGAGCTACAGTGGGAATCAAACTCAGTTCCCCAGGATCAAAGTCCACTGCACTAACCACTAGGCTACTCCTCCACTCATTCCACCAATAAGAGCCAACCTCATCAGTGATGTCACAATGGCTTGATTGCCTGATACTTGGCTCACTTCTGATATTGTGATGTCATAAGGGGAAGGGAAATGGGACTTGATATACCGCCTGTCTGAGGTTCTTGCAACTACATTCAAAGCGGTTTACATATATTCAGGTACTTATTTTGTACCAGGGGCAACGGAGGGTTAAGTGACTTGCCCAGAGTCACAAGGAACTGCAGTGGGAATCGAACTCAGCTCCCCAGGATCAAAGTCCACTGCACTAACCACTAGGCTACTTCTCCACTCGAACACTACCCTTGTAACTGATTTATTTCATTAGGTCTTCCATATTTATTTACAGCATTTATATCCTGCTCAATCCCATCGTACATGGTAACAAAAAAAAAAAAAACATACATAATTAATTTCAACACATAAAACATAAGCACACCATCAAAATCCCTATTCAGCCACTCCTCCAGCTGCTAATGACAGTAGTAGGGTCACAAATTTGATATTCTGCCTTTCAATGGTACAACTAAAGCAGTTTACATATATTACATGCAGGTATACAGAATCCAGAGCTGCCAAGTTACCCAGTTCCAGGAGGGAAACAAGACTTTTTGCCCAATCCTGGTTTTGAACTTGCATCCCAGAGCAGTGCGAGAGGTATAGTCCCTGATCCTACCCATTGGAACCCATGCTGCAGGTCCCATAATGCATCCTGATAGAGCTGTCAGAACCAATCTAAAATCTCCCAGTTGGAACTGGGTAACTTGGCAGCTCTGAGAATCTCAGTTGAAAAACCCTGAACCTCCAAGTTTGTAACATACTCCACATTCCCCAACAGTGGAGCTAAGACTTTTTTCCATACAAAATTATTGCTCAAATTGTGGTATAATCTCAGACACTTTGTAAAATAACACAAAACCCTACAAAAAGAGAATCAGGACCTATCAGGGCCGCCGAGAGGGGGGACAGGAGGGCACAATTCCCTGGGCCCGAGCCTCCAAGGGGGGCTTGGCACCAGAGACTCTCTCTCCTGCTCCTGATGGGACCTGGGTGATCATGTCCCGACAGGAGCAAGAGAGAGAAAACTCCGGCGCCGGGCCCCCCTTGGAGGCTGGGGAGGACCTGGAGGAGCAGACACTGCAGGTCTTCCTCCAGTGCCAGGGCCGCCGAGAGACTAGGCCGGGCCTGGGGCAAGGCTGCCCCGCCTCCGCCCCCTCCCCCCACCCCCCGGTCGCTGCAGTCCGCGGCCTTACCTGCCTGCCTCCATGGCTCCAGTCGCAGATGGCCTCTCTTCTGGCCTTCCTTCCCTGTGTCCCGCCCTCGTCTGATGTAACTTCCGGTTTCCGCAAGGGTGGGACACAGGGAGGGAAGGCCCGAAGGGAGGCGATCTGTGACTGCCGCTTCGAATGCAGGGGGCCCGGAGCCGAGGAGGCAGGCAGGTGAGACCAGGAACTGCAGCGCCGGCGGCCTGACCCCAGCGCCGGGGCCCCTTCCCCTCTCGGCGGCCCTGTCCAGCGCTGCTCTTCACTCTGCCCATTGCTTGCTAAGCGGCTCCTTTTCCTCTCAGCTGCACATGCTCGGTTTTGAAACCGACCATGCCCCGAGAGAAAAAGCAGCCGCAGGGGCAGGCAATCGGCAGAGTGAAGAGCAGCGCTGGAGGAAGACCTCTTCTGCTGACGGGGCCTCAGAATCCCCGCCAGCCAAGGTATTTCAATTGCAGTTGCAGCAGCGGCAACGATTGGGGGGGGGGGGGGACGCTGGCCCTGCCTTGGGCCCGGTTCAGTCTCTCGGCAACCCTGGAACCTAAATAGCAAACAAACTACAACAGCCCTAATTCGCCAGAGTGAAATGAGCGCTCTGAACCCTACACAAGCTAGAGGGAACATTGAGTTTCACTGGATAGAGTAGGACTCCAATTATCTGGACTATCCTCGGCAAAGGGTGGTCCAGATAATCATAAATCCGGATAATCGGACATTCCTGAATATACTATGGGAGTTACACGTTGAGCATTATTTTTTTTGTTTTCAATTATAAATGGGGAAAAAATGTCAAGCTATTTGTGATGTTACAACATTTTGTTTCCTGTATATCAGGCATAATGTGATAAGTACATAAGTACATAAGTAGTGCCATACTGGGAAAGACCAAAGGTCCATCTAGCCCAGCATCCTGTCACCGACAGTGGCCAATCCAGGTCAAGGGCACCTGGCACGCTCCCCAAACGTAAAAACATTCCAGACAAGTTATACCTAAAAATGCGGAATTTTTCCAAGTCCATTTAATAGCGGTCTATGGACTTGTCCTTTAGGAATCTATCTAACCCCTTTTTAAACTCCGTCAAGCTAACCGCCCGTACCACGTTCTCCGGCAACGAATTCCAGAGTCTAATTACACGTTGGGTGAAGAAAAATTTTCTCCGATTCGTTTTAAATTTACCACACTGTAGCTTCAACTCATGCCCTCTAGTCCTAGTATTTTTGGATAGCGTGAACAGTCGCTTCACATCCACCCGATCCATTCCACTCATTATTTTATACACTTCTATCATATCTCCCCTCAGCCGTCTCTTCTCCAAGCTGAAAAGCCCTAGCCTTCTCAGCCTCTCTTCATAGGAAAGTCGTCCCATCCCCACTATCATTTTCGTCGCCCTTCGCTGTACCTTTTCCAATTCTACTATATCTTTTTTGAGATACGGAGACCAGTACTGAACACAATACTCCAGGTGCGGTCGCACCATGGAGCGATACAACGGCATTATAACATCCGCACACCTGGACTCCATACCCTTCCTAATAACACCCAACATTCTATTCGCTTTCCTACAGAGATTATGATTAAAAAAAATAGAAACGATAAGGAACAGAAGCAATCCGGATACATCTGGGGTAACTGGAGTTCGGATAGATACAGTAGAACTCCAATTATCCGGACTATCATCTGCAAAGGGTGTTCCGGATAATCATAAATCCGGATAATTGGACATTCCTTTTTAAAAAGAGAATATACTTTGAGAGTTACATGGGGAGCATTATTTTTTGTTTTCAAATGTAAACGGGGAAAAATATCAAGCTATTTGTGATATTTTTTTTACTGTATAATCGGGAATAATGTGGTAACTATGATACAGAGATTATGATTTAAAAAAGTGGAAAAGATCAGGAACAGAAGCAAACCAGATAATTGGACATCCGGATAATCAGCAGTCTCTTTGTGTCAGGTGTTCAGCGCTGCGTGCGTCTGGTAGCGCTATACAAATGCTAATAATAATAATATTTGTGATCCTGTAAATTTTGCTTTACTTTCCCACCACTGAATGGATTTTAGTAGAAGGGTCCCTTTGACAGTTAGGCTCCTAAATTAGCTTCCTTGAAAACTGGCTAGGGCCGAGTGCCTAAATTTGTACTTCAAATTCCACTAAACACCAAAATTTAGGAGTATATAAAGTGGGTGGCAACAAGGCAGATTTAGGGCAGGGAAAAGTTAGGAGCTCAGCACTGGATTTTCAGCACTAGGTTCATAAATTACTATCATAAATCTAGAGAAAACAAAGGAGTAAGGTATGCATCAAGACGCTTCCACGCTCAATGAAAAAAACAACAATGCAGTCAAGATGTTCAGAAAAAGGTGTTATCATAAATCTAGACAACTGAATGACAGGGTCAATATTCAAAGCGATTTAACCAGAAATGGCTCCTGGCCTGTTATGTCGCCTGCTCGGGGCTAACCACTAATTTTCTGTGGCACTTAACCAGTTAGAGAGCTGAAAATAACCGTTTAGTACCAAAATGAAAACCAGCTATTTGGGGGGCATTCCACGGACAGAGTCGGCACTTAGTGCCGATATTCGGTTAACTAAAGTTTTATTTGTTGCTTTTGTATCCCACATTTTCCCACCCATTTGCAAGTTCAATGTAGCTTACATATTACCGTTAGCGGCGTTAGCCGATTCCAGTCTGAACAAATACATGGTATGAATGAATACAAAGTGATAATGTGATGGAATGAGTAGTGTTCATTGAGGTCTTTGGTTAAATTGTGTCGCAAGTGACCAGATTTTTTATGTTGGGTTGGTGGAGTATGCTCTTCTGAACAGTTCCGTCTTTAGTGCTTTCCGGAAGTTTAGATGGTCGAACGTAGTTTTTACTTCTTTTGGCAATGCGTTCCATATTTGTGCGCGTTCATTGCGGTCTTTGGTTACATTGTGTCACAAGTGTCCAGGTTTTTTATGTTGGGTTGGTGGGGTATGCTCTTCTGAACAGTTCCGTCTTTAGCGCTTTCCAGAAGTTTAGATGGTCGAACGTAGTTTTTACTTCTTTTGGCAATGCGTTCCATATTGGTGCGCTTCGGTAGGAAAAGCTGGATGCATAGGTGGATTTGTACTTGAGTCCCTTGTTGCTTGGGTAGTGGAGGTTTAGGTATGATCATGTGGATTTTGTAGTGTTTCTGGTTGGCAGGTCGATGAGGTCTGTCATGTATCCCGGTGCTTCACCGTGAAGATTTTTATGAACGGTTGTGCAGATTTTGAAAGTGATACGTTCTTTGATTGGTAGCCAATGCAGTTTTTCTCGGAGTGGTTTGGCACTGTCAAAACGCGGTTTTCCATATATTAGCCTGGCTGCTGTGTTTTGAGCAGTCTGAAGTCTCTTTTATGATTTGGTCTTTGCATCCCGCATAGATTCCATTACCGTAGACTACGTGGCTTAGTACCATTGACTGTATCAGGTTCCGGAATATTTCCCTCGGAAAGAATGGTTTCAGGTGTTTGAGTTTCCACATTGCGGCGAACATTTTCTTTATGGTGGATTTCGCTTGGGTCTCTAGTGATAAGATTACGGTCGATTATTACTCCGAGAATTACTCCAAGAATAAATAGTTCCACATAAAAGTTAGTCCTATCTTTATGCGGTAACCCATAGCAGTTAAGCGCTGAATATCACACTTAACTAGCTCTGCGCTAGCTGGCTCTGGTAACCCGGAAATTCAATGCTAGTGCCTGACAAAGCCCTAGCATTGAATTTCCATGTTTAATGCTAGGCCACTGCCTACATATCGGGCCTGACAGGTCTAAATTTTTGAGCATAGCTTTTGAGCTCCTAAATTAAGATGAATTTTGGCTGAAAACCTACTGGCCGATATTCAAAATGATTTAGCCAGCTGCTGAGTGGTTAAATCGCTTTGTCAGGGCTAGCCGCTAACTTTCAGTAGTGGCACTTAAACCAGTTAAGAGTTGCTGAAATCCGTGGTTAGTGTCTAAGATGGCTATATTGGGAGCGTTCTGGGGGTGAGCCAACCCTTGGACACTTAAGTGCTGATATTCAGCCATTCATCCCCAGATTCTGTATAGCGTGCCCCAACCCCTGCCAGCCGAAGTCCTCTTCTCCGGCGCGGCCATGTTGCTGATCTGCAAGGGCAGGCTTCTGTTTCTGTGAGTCTGATGTGCACACTCAATTTCATTAAAATAAATATGTCGGATATGACATGAGCATAGGCGTAGTTTGGGGGGGTGAGGGTGGCATTGCCCCCTCAAATGCAGGGCCGGCACAACGCTGCAAGCAGCTCTGGTCCCTCCTTCCTGCCCTCAGCTCCCCGACAGCCCTCCTCTTCATTCTTTCCTGCCCCCCCCCCCCAGTGTGCTTAAACCTTTTATTTCAGTCACAACGACGGCAGTGAAGAAAACTGCACAGCAAGCAGGCTAGTCTCCAGCCTTTCCCTTCCCTCACAAAGTGTCCCGCCCTCGCGGAAACAGGAAATGCGTCATCATAGGAAGGCAAGACACTGTTTGTGAGGGAAGTGAAAGGCTGGAGACTAGCCTGCTTGCTGTGCAGTTTTCTTCACTGCCGTCGCTGCAACTGAAATAAAAGGTTTAAATGTGTGGGGGGGGGGCAGGAACGAACGAAGAGGAGGGCTGTCGGGGAGTCAAAGGAGAATCGCTGGACATGGATGGGAGGGGAGGGCAGGGAAGAGAGGAGAAATGCTGGACATGGATGGAGGGGAAACTGCTGAACTTAAGGGCTGGATTGGAACACTTTGAGGGCAGATACTGAAACTCGAGGAAGGATAGGGCTACAGATGGTAGACAGGACGCATAAGGACACAGGAGGATGGTGGACATGATGGTGAGTGAAAAAATATGAAATGGAAAGAAGACACTGGGACCAAAGCGAATAGAAAAACTAAATGCTCAGACAACAAAGGTAGAAAAAAGTATTTTATTCAGAATTTATTAACTGGAATATGTCAGCTTTTGGAAATGTGCATCTGTGATATTTTGCATGCAAGTATATTTTTCTAGTATTGACTTCTTGAGGAAACTTTCCAGTTCAGTATTTTGATTTCATATGTTTTTTATTTCTAGTTCCTTGTATCATATCTGTTGTGTCATGTGTTTTTCATGTGTGATCAAGGTGCAGTATTCTGCTAGCGTGTAGTATTTGCAGCCCTTTTTGTTTTTTTCACTAGGTAGTGTATTGGTGTTTTAGAGCCCAGTGTAGTTACAGTGCTGCCTTTCCATGCATAAGGTTGTAGCTTGTCCTGTCCTTGGAATTAGTGCTGTTATGGTTTGGTAAGGTTGTGAGTGTGTTTTTGCACAAGTTTGTGTATAGTGTTTTGCAGTGGAGAGATCGTGTGTTGGCCTTACTGAGGTGGCACCAAAACATCCGAAATAGTTTTAGAACCTAAATCATGACACACTACCTCTTGAAGGATCTACATATAGATATTATGCATTTCTATGGTCTACACTGGCGTGGTATGAGAAAGGGGGTGGGGAAGAGGGAGTTCTGGATAAGAAGGAAGGAAGGAAGGGAGAAAGAGCTGGCTTTTTTGGGAATAACCATAATGTATATGTATGAGATATCTCATACATATTCATTATGGTTATTCCCAAAAAAGCCAGCTCTTTCTCCCTTCCTCCATATTAGCATATCCAGTGTGTGTGTGTGTATATATATATATATATATATATATATATATATATATATATATATATATATATATATATATATATGCAAATGAATATGCTAATATGCCCCACCCCCCAAATGAAACAAACTACGCCCATGGACATGAGGGGAAGAGAGAGCAGGGCAGGAAATACTGCAGCTCAAGAGACCAGCGCTGGAAAACGTACTTAAGCTGGCAGGAGTTGGGGACCCTCGCCAGCCAAGGTACGTTCAGCAGCAGCAATAGCAGTGGCGTTGCTTCAGCTGATGGGGGCTGGTGACCCCCGCCACCCAAGGTATGAGCGGCAGCAGCAGCGGCGGTGGGTGGGGGGCGGCAGGGCAGCAGTGGAGAGGCAGACCAAAATGTGCCCCCTCACATTGGGCTCTAGCCCCCTCCCATCTCGAGGTCTGGCTACGCCTTAGACTCCTCTAAGTTTGGCTGAAAATGGGGAACTAATTTAGGAGCCTCTTAGGAGCATACATTTAAGACTTCCGTTTTCTTCAACATCAAGCCCTAGATTTTAGATCAGGTCTTCACCTGGTTGCAAACTAGACCACAGTTTGTACATAAGCTCTCTAATTTCTCCTTCCTGGGCAGCCGTCTATGGAACACTCTCCCTAGACCTATCCGAGCAATCCATGACCACCTACCATTCAGAAAAGCACTAAAAACCCATCTATTCAAACAAGCCTACCCAAAAGACCCAGATTAATCTCATGAACCCATCTACCTTAGATATACTGAAGAGAAAACGACATTGACCCAGAATCTATCTCCCACCTTACCCTTCTCTCTCTATCACCTGTCTATACCTACCTACCCACCCATCCAGTTACTACCCATCCATCCTTCTATTATGTTATACTTAATTTCCTACTTTACATAACAAAATTCTGTGTTACCTATTACTATGTAAGCCGCATTGAGCTTGCTTTTAGTGGGAAAGTGCGGGATACACATATAATAAATAAAGTGTGAAAGCCAGTTAGAAAACAAAGATCCCATGAAAGTCTGTCCAGTTGAACACCTGCTGCATTTGTGTGCACTGGTTTTCTTTAAATGACCTGCAAAATGCAATTTATTTGCAAATATAGCATAAAGCCCATCTAGCCTGCCTAAGCTGCTGAATTTTGCAAATGCCATAAATCAAATTCCACTTGATTTCTAGCTTTCCGCTCACTTCCTCTCAGCTAAAAAAGATCTCCTATGCTTATCCGAGGCCTTTGGGAATTCTCACACTGTTCTCATCTCCAGCACCTGCACTGGAAAACCAGTCCACGCATCCTGTGAAGAAATATGTCTTAGTGCCACTCTGTGATAAGTTAAGCACTTTCTTCTTCTTCTGCAAAGTAATTAAAATGAGAACTGAATTCAAGGTGACAACGTTCAAATTCTATATGAAATTAATTCTGCTGAATACTTGAAGGCAGCGACATCACAGGTACCTGAACCATTCGGAGCAACACAACCCTCATCACCTCTGAACCACTCACTACAGAATCAGACTGCTTTTTTTTTTCTTCTTTTTTAAAAATTATTATTATATAATGGCCACTCACAAAAATATATTTTAACAGAATTACATAACTGCGTAGAATTGCAGAGCTAATAAAACAGCCACAGTAATAATGATGAAAAAGGTTACCAAGCAGGGGCGTAGCTAGGTGAGGCCATGGGGGCATGGGCTCCCGCAGATTTAGCCCTGGCTCCCCCTGCTTTCACCCCCCCACCCCCACTGCCGACCCTCCCGCCGCCACTGTCAGGTACCTTTGCTGGCGGGGATCCCTAGGGGCATAGCTAGGTGGGGCCACTGGGGCATGGGCCCCCGCAGATTTAGCCCTGCCCCCCCCCCCCCCGCTTTCACCCTCCCCCCCGCTGCCGACCCTCCTGCCACCAATATCAGGTACCTTTGCTGCTGGGGGTCCCCAACCCCCGCCAGCCGAAGTCCTCTTCAGTGCCAGTCTCCAACACATTGCTGATCTGGATTCTGTTTCTGTGAGTCCTGACGTCCTGCACGTAGGAATGTGCAGGACGTCACGACTCACAGAAACAGAATCCAGATCAGTGAACGCGCCGGACTCTGAGACCGGCGCTGAAGGGGACTTCAGCTGGCGGGGCTTGGAGACCCCCGCCAGCAATGGTACCTGGCAGCGGCAAGAGGGGGGGGGTCAAAAGGGATGGAGGAGGGGCGGCTAAAATGTGCCCCCTCACCCCAGGCTCTGGACCCCCCTCCAGCCAAAGTCTGGCTAGACCCCTGGTACCAAGCAAACAGGAGTCAGCATGAGCCTCTCTCGCCCATTCTGTAGGCTGAAGCCACTGGGCGGAGCTTGCGGCCATATTTTGTGACCCCCAAACATTCGCAGATGCTTTTCTGCTGTTCTGGATCTTGCAGACTGTTTGCCTATGTGCTTTTTGGGACTTAAGCAGTTAGTGCAGCTGAAAATAACCGTTTAGCACCAAATTTTAAACCAGCTGTTTTGGCAGTGTTCCAAGGATGGAGTCAGCTCAATGGCTGGTCTAAATGCTTGTATCGAACTGTCGTTACTACTAGTATTATCTAACACGTGCATGTAAGTGCTGGTATCATCCCTGACCTGCTCATGCCCCTCCAAGGTCCACACCCCCTCGAAATTGTGGGGCCCTCTTGCAGCAGCATGCCAAAAAGTGGCCTGTGGTAGTGTGGGTGTGAGTATTGGACACGTGCTGGACCATCTCTCTACCGCATCTGGAAAAAAGGTTTTTTTTGGGGGGCGGGGGCGGGAAATAGACATGTGGCAAAATTAAAACCAGCGCGCGTCTATTTACGGCCTGAGCCCTTAAGACCACCCATTGACTTAGCAGTAAGGGCTCACACGTCAACTCATGTGGTAACCGTCCAGAGCGCGCGCCAACTGCCGATTACCGCCGAGAACGCCCCCGAGGTAGAAAATAGAAGATTATTTTTTTACCGTGGGTTTTCGGCATATGCTAAACTCGGAATTACTGCCAGGTACATGCGCTAGCCAGGCAGTAATGGCGATTTGATGCACACTGCACACGCATAGGCCCTCATGCACTTTTGTAAAAGGGCCCCTGTGAATTTTGTGCCCTATTGACATCACTTCTGTGTACTGCCGCTGAGGCGTATTACAGTCGAGCTCTTAAATTTCTGAATTTGCGGGAAGTCCATTACTATATTACCAGATTTTCTCTTGGTTTCTAATCACGTAACAACCAAAGGAGATTTGTTTGACCCCTGATGTAGGCTTAGATGCCGAAACACAGCCGTGTCGGGTCGTTTTATGCTTCTCAATAAAGTTCTTTGGATTTCCTCCACATTTGTCCTCACTTTTTTGTTTTTATCGGCTTTAATCTGCGTGAGGATTTTCCGCTTCGCTTTTTGTTTGCTAATCGACTGTTAATGCCAGGGCTTATTTTGAGGGGGTACTGAGTACGGCACCTCTTCCATTGCCTGCTAAAATTGACCCATGAACCCCAGGTTTTAATGATGCAGGTCAGGCTTTATGCACCAATTCTGTCTTGTAATAGATTCTGTGACTGGTTGCAGGGGACCTGGCTATTACGGGGTGGGTCCCTCAGTGATCATCCCACTCCTGAAGGGTGGCCTAGAATTTGAGTACCGGCACCTTTTTTGCTAGAAGAAGCACACTGGTTAAGGCCAATTATTACTCACGTAACTGGCACTATTCCAAAACATTTGCACGCAGCTTTGCACGCTCAGCATAAAGTCGTGCATGTAAATTTATACAATTAGGGGTTATCTTGATTAGTGCCACTGTTTATTCCAATTGTTGGCACTTATCCAGCAATGGACACTTGTTAACTGTTTAAGTACCTTTTGAATTTCAGCCAGCCATTTTCCCATCGCACTAAAACAATAGCACATGTCGAATCATTTCAACCTGAAACGTTAAGAGTGTTTGTTTGGAGTTTATCAGTAGTAATTTAGGAAGACACAATTAGACCCAAAGAAAAATGTGAACCCTGACAGACTACTCACAAAACAGAACCTTAACCTGGCCCGATACAAAACGGTTGAGAGACTAATAAAAAGATTATCAGGTTTACATATCAAAATGTGATTCACACTATGTTTGCCTATATAAACAGGTCATCCTTATAGGGTTAACCATATTTATTTATTTTTTGTTACATTTGTACCCTGCGCTTTCCCACTCATGGCAGGCTCAATGCGGCTTACCTGGCTGTTTCTGCTCCTCTCTTGCATGTTACATTCCTGCGGAGCCTGATTGTTTTATCTATGGGTTTGCCCCGGAGTATATGCACCCCTTGATCGACCTCCCGCCCAGGAATGCCAACCCTGCTGCTCGTTCCTTCCTCCACATTCACTTCCCAAACCGCTGTTGGAGTCCTAAGCACTGGAATTCTCTCCCCCAACACCTTAAAACTCAAGCGGACCACGCCCTCTTCAAGAAGTTGTTGAAGACCTACTTCTTTGCCAAGACCTACTCCTCACTTTATACTGCTGCTTGATGCACCCTCCCTGGCTCCTACCCTGCTAGTTCACCCTGTTAGATGCTTCTCCCCCTGCATACTCCTTGTATGCTCTTCTAAGTTTTCCTATTCTGTATTTTATTTAATGTTTGTAAGCCACATTGTGCCTGCATGAGTGGGAAAATGTGGGATATAAGTGAACAATAAATAAATAAATACATGGGGCAATGGAGGGTTAAGTGACTTGCCCAGAGTCACAAGGAGCTGCCTTTGCCTGAAGTGGGAATTGAACTCAGTTCCTCAGGACCAAAGTCCACCACCCTAACCACTAGGCCACTCCTCCACTGTTGCTACTATTTGAGATTCTATATGTGGTGCTATTCCACTAGAAGTCGGCCCTTGCAGATCACCAATGTGGCCGCGCAGGCTTCTGCTTCTGTGAGGACGTCAGACTCACAGAAACAGAAGCCTGCGCAGCCTTCTACATGGAATGTTGCTAGTGGAATAGCAACAGTCCATGTAGAATCTCCAATAGTAGCAACATTCCATGTAGAATCTCCAATAGTATCTATTTTATTTTTGTTACATTTGTACCCTGCGCTTTCCCACTCATGGCAGGCTCAATGCGGCTTACATGGGGCAATGGAGGGTTAAGTGACTTGCCCAGAGTCAGAAGGAGCTGCCTGTGCCTGAAGTGGGAATTGAACTCAGTTCCTCAGGACCAAAGTCCACCACCCTAACCACTAGGGCACTCCTCCACTCCATACTCTTGGTTAATCCTAATAATTTAACCATGTTAGCTAGATTTAGTTGTACTATAAGATGTAATGTAATCATGTTTGCTGTATATTGACCGGTTCCTCTGTAAGATATTAATATTGTTTTAATATCAATTAGTATTAATTTTATTGACAACTGTTAAATGTAAAGTGCTTAGAACTTGTTGGTAAATAGGGTTATAATGCCAAATTAATTTAAAATAAAAATTAAATATGTTTCCTTAGATGTGCACAAGAATTGTCTGAAGATGCTTTCCAAACCACGCATGGGTCGGTGTTGTTTTGTATGCTCGTGTACACCACCATCTTTTGATGAGCTTTATGTACCCTGGTACAGTCAATGGTAATAAGTCATCTGGACTACTACAACGCACTGTACGCTGGCTGTAAAGAACAGACTAACAAAAAACTCCAAACTGCCCAGAACACTGCCGCCAGACTCATATTTGGAAAAACCAAATATGAAAGTGGAAAACCCTTAAGAGAGAAACTCCACTGGCTCCCACTCAAGGAACGCATTGCATTCAAGATCTGCACGATTGTACACAAAATCATTCATGCAGACGCCCCAATCTACATGCTAAACCTCGTGGACCTACCTCCCAGAAACGTCACAAGATCATCCCGCAAATTTATCAACCTACGCCCCCCCCCCCCCTCCAGCTGTAAAGGACTAAAATACAAGCTGGTGCATGCCACTACCTTCTCTTACATGAGCACGCAGCTATGGAATGCATTACCTACAGACCTGAAAACAATCAACGAAATAACCACCTTTCGCAAAGCTCTGAAGACACACTTCTTCAACAAAACCTATAATGAGAACCGATAATCGATAACATCGCTAAACCACTGCACCAACCTACTCAGTTATGAAAGTCCACCTTCTATAACTACCCTAATCAATCCCTTCGTTCCGCTCTCTTCCCTACTTAATCTTTACACAATGCTAACTAACTATCTGATATCCTGAAATGACAATGCTATTAAAACTATGTAAGCCACATTGAGCCTGCAAATAGGTGGGAAAATGTGGGATACAAATGCAATAAAATAAATGAAAATAAATGTCGTTCCTCAATTAGTGAGGTGATTAGGGAACTTATGCTTAATTATTTTAAGAAACCAAAAACGTTTGTCCCATTGAGCAAAATCAAGATGACAGCCCTTTAGCATGAACTGGGCAGCAATCCAGCGAGTCCGTAACCTTCAATGAATTTAGCAACTCGAGGCTCCATTCATCAAAGCTCTCTCAGTATAGTCTACTTGAGAAAAAAAGAGCTGGAAGAAAATCAAGAAAGCAAAGCAGTACGGTAAAAAGTCTGTAATAATTTGCTCCACTGGGAGGCCATTCCATGTATCCACCACACTAAATCTACACACCGGGATTTACGCCATATTTTAGTTGGTGTAAATGGATGCACGCAGATTTAGGTGCTGAAGTATCAACTAAGCATATTCTATAAATCGGTGCTCAAATCTAGGTGCCTATTGTAGACTATGCTAATTTTTTTAGGCGCCATATACAGAATCCCCCCAATGCACATAGCTGATTCTATAAGTTATGTGCATGATATGGACACACACCCATGCATACAGCCTCTTGCAGTTACAAGCTAAGCCACTTACGTGCTACAGTATAGAACAGTGCATAGCGCACTTGTATCCATAACTGCCAATTAAAGTGCCACTCAGGGGCGCAAAAAAGTCAAAGAGGCAAAAAAAAATCAACAGGAGACAAGAGCTGGAAGAAAATCAAGAAAGCAAAGCAGTACGGTAAAAAGTCTGTAATAATTTTTAGTTCATTTGCTCATATAATCACCTGCCCAATCTGACCACATTTCGGTTTGCATCTGCTTCAGGGGCATAGGATGTTACTCTCTGAAAACCTGGTGTAAAATACCTGTGCCTAAACGTAGACGTGTTCCCCTGAATTCAATAATTAACGCACATAAATCTGAGTAATGCCCGAACATGCCCACACTTGTCCCATGGCATGCTCCTTTTCAGCTACACACATTTAAATTTACACAAGCCTCTTTTTAGAATATGCCTAAAAAGTGCGCATAAATGCCAATTATTGCCAATTAGTGGTGATAATTGGGTCATTATAGGCCAAACACTAATTAGCTCGTTACTCAATTGAGTTGCGAGTGTAAATTGGACATGCGCCCAATATAATGTGTGCAACTCACTGTGCGTTATGCAGAATTCAGGGGCATTTGTTTTAAGCCCAGGTCCCACCCCCTTGCATTCATGCGCTATGCCATGTACGCATCCTCATTACAGAATAGTGATCAGTCATTTTGTTGCCACTTATGCGCAGAAGTGTACACCGCCACAAAAGTGCTAGTATTCTGTATATTAATGCGCACAAGTGGCGCATAAATTCGTGCATCCAGTTATAGAATTGACATCGATAAGGACATCGAAACCAAACACATCATGTCCAATGTGCTGGAAACCGAGTTATAGGAAAGAAACCTAGACAGACTTCCCAAGTACAAAATTATTACGACATGATGAATGTGCTTTATAGTAAGGATTGTTTTTTCCCTTAAGCATCAAGACAACTGAATTATGGACAAAGGGAGTGTGGAGAACTGGGAATACACATCTGTGAAAATAAATCAAATCAAATTCCTGAAAGAGTCATCTACATCCAATTTTGCAAAGACATGCAAAGGCACTCACATACACAGAGATTTTTCTCTCTTAAGTAGTAACAGTCAAGCCTTTGGAAGACACTCGAGAAAACCATTACCATTCATAGCCACTAAATTTCAATCAATTCAACCAGTACGAGCCTACTTCAGTGGCTCTTACCACTTCCTTGTAGATGTGGTTTAGAGTCCTGTCTGACTTAGTGCTTTGTCTGCCCCACAAAGAGGCATTACAGAGGGTCCTTCTGAAAGGAGGGCTGTATCGCAGTCACTGGGTCGCATCCTCTTAACATCACAGTAATCAACAAGTCTTTCTACGGACAAAGGGGACTGATATAGTGCATTGCCAGTCAGTAGGCAGAGAGGAGGGGGTTGGAGGCACAGCACTGTTGGTCGCATCACTTCTTTTCAAGCCCTTAAAAAGGCTCTCAAGAGGATTTTGAATAAAAATGAAGTCTCAATAGCCCATAACCTCAAAAGGTTACAAGTGTTCTCATCTGACACTTGGGTTGCCACTCAACTTTACAAAACAGAAGACTGTATGGAATCAATGAAACTGGCTCTCCATTGGCAGTGGGTTGAGATCCTGGGGAACCAGGTTCAATTCCCTCTGCAGCTCCGTGTAACTCGGGGCAAGTCACTTAACCCTCCATTGCCCCGGGTACAACAGATTGTGAGCCCACTAGGGACAGACCCAGTACCTGTACAATGAAGCTATAAACTGCTTTGGTCTAAGTGGTATATAAATACGGAAATGAAATGTATCCAGGTAGCAGGCTCACTATCACTGCTAACCTGATTTCCTGCTCCGCTCATGCTATACCACCCCGTACCACCTCAGCAGTATCCGGATAGTACCAAAGCAGTCGGTAAGGGGCATGGAGATTCAGTTACTTCTCTGCTCCCCACAGCAGGGTTGAAGAAGTTTGACAAAGCTGTGCTGAAGAATCTTGCACTATCACAACTGTGTTGGCCCCGTTGTGTGCATAAACAGAGAAACGGTAGGACCCAATATTCAAAATCATTTATCTGAAGAGTGCTGCTGAACAACCTTACCGACTGCTTTGGTAACTGCAGGGTTTCTTATGGGGGCAACATCACCAAATGAGTTAGTTCTGCACATAACCTTATAGCAATGAACCTCACTCCTAAACCGGTGCCGTATGATCCTGGTCTCTCACATTTACTCCTAACGCTCACTGGAGTACTTGCATTGTGCCAAAGAGAGCCGTTTCCTTCATGAGGCATCAACCTTTTCATCAGCAAACTGGGCCAAGATCACTAACATTTCGAACATGCCAAAAGAAAAAGGATTCTCTGTTCTGTTGACCTGGACAGTTGCGCCTCTCTTCCAACTTAATCAGAACCAAGACTGGGGTCCAGAGCTGGATTTAGGATAGGGTGGACAGTACAATTGTCCAGGGTACAAAGGCACCACTTGGAGCTCAAAAGCATATAGAATCCAGGAGCACTGCATGGCCTCCTGCCAACTCAACCCACCTTGAGCACATGCAAACCAGAAGCCACACAGACTGTGCTCTTTCCCAAGGGTTCAGGTCACCAGCATGCCATGGGGTGGAGGGGGTAGGGGAACACATCGACATGCCTGCTCTCTCTACGGGTGTACCATAGGTACTCCTGTCTAGAATCTGTCATCTTAGGCTCTGAGTTTGGGCATTAGGATGTCACTGTTGCAGACGACTAGGACATTCTCGCCTCCAAAAGCTTTTGTCACTTCATCTCCAGCAGCCCACCCTGGCCAGCCCAGATAGCAGAAGAGACAGAGCTCTTTTTTGAGGGGGTACTGAGTACCAGCACCTTTTCAATTGTCTGCTAAAATTGATCCATGGACCCCAAGTTTTAATGAAAGAGCTCTGGCTCTACACACCAATTCTGCCTCTGGTTGCAGGGGGCCTGGCTATTGCGGGATGAGTCCTTCAGTGATCACCCCACTTCTGAAGGATGGCCTAGCATTTGAGTACCGGCACCTTTTTTGCTAGAAAAAACGCACTGAGAAGAGATAAGCTAGGAACTGAATCTAGGTTCCTCTGCATGGCAGTGTTTATTACCACTGAGCTGGCCTTAAAAAAAAAAAAAAAAGCCACCACACAATTTTGGATGCTACCTTTTTATTTAGTTCCAGCCTTTTATTAAATTTCCATAAACAACAACAATACAAAAAAAACAAGAGAAATAAACATCAAACTACCAAATAAAACATCAGGGAGTCATGAAGAAGGCAAGCAAACCTTCACAATGATATAACAGAAATAAGAAAGAAATGACACGTGGTTCCAAACTGGATCTGAACCAGCGACCAGAAAAGGCTAAATAAAGAGAAAAGATATCTTGATAAGTGACCCAGAGTAAAAAATCAGCTGATGTCCAACAATTCCGATAAAGGTTTCTAATCTTTTTCAGCCTTAGATAGTTGGTTGAATTTACAAGCCATAGCCCTTTCATACCAAGATCCACCAAAGGGTTCTTCCAGTTGCTCATATGTTGGACAGCAAGGGGTATTAGAGATTTAACCTGTCGTCATCTTTGTCTGTTAGGGCAGGGTGAGAGGCTATTTCAATGACTGGAATGTTGAATGTTAGTGAGGCACACGGATTTTAAAGCTGTGCATTTCAGATGGTTATAGAAGGGATACGTAAGGAAGGGGGGGGGGGGATTTCAGTAAATTTGGAGTCATCGTGTCTTGATGTACCAATTTTGATTTTGCATTTGTTGGAATGGTGTTGGGAGGCGGGAAATACTGCTGGACAGACTTATACGGTCTGTGCCCTGAAAAAGACAGGTACAAATCAAGGTAAGGTATACACATATGAGTTTATCGTGGGCAGACTAGATGGACCGTGCAGGTCTTTTTCTGCCGTCATCTACTATGTTACTATGTAACTGTACTAGGTTTGCTTTTTTTGGTTAATGACTTAATATTTTCAAACATAAAATATCCAGTTAATTGCTTGCAGAGGTCTAAGGTTTAATGGTTTTAGACAGGAGCAAAAAAACGAGGACAGACAAAATAGGGCTAGGGATGGCCAGGATGAACTTTTTTTAATCGATTCCCAAACTGCCAACCAAAAATCCACTCCAGAACAGAGCATACGGCTCTAGTCCCCTTTGCCTGACCACAATACCAGCAGTTTGCCCTTGCTAGCAAACCCACCCTATGCATCCAGCATGACATCTTCTGTATGAGGAAGAACAGAATTTGCATTAGACTGACAGATGATGCTTGTCTATTCCTGGAGGTCCAGAAGTGATGCTGGTTGATAGGCACCATTAGAATAGGGGCACTTTTCTCTTTTCTTTTGTTAGTGAAACTTTAGCAATTTACATCTCGAGTTCCTGAAGAAGTTTTATCGAAACCCTGCAGAGTCGGACTCGCTATGGTTCTGCTAAAGAAGCCAACACATCGAGCCGAGTAGCGTAGGGATGTTGGGATGCTGAGACACAGAGAAAATTGGTATTGCTCAATGTCGGAAGAATGCAGTACCGGTGTGCTGCTGCATGAAGTAGAAAGACGCGGACATAGAGTGGAAATCATCCGGGTGTGTGCACACACCCGATAGAATTAAGTGCGCCTACAGTTATTATTGTCTATAGTTGAAATTACTGAGATGAAAGGTTGACTTGATATAGCGTTAGCACACAAGTGTGATCAAGAGCGTATGAGAGTTGTATATCTGCAACTTCCATCGAAAGTTGCTAGATAAGGTGAATTGTGCGCATGAGGTTAATGGAGAAAGCGACAGGATTGACCTAGCAATTAAGTGAACATTAATATTTCTTGTAGGTGTAAAGTTTATTATTATTTACAGAAGAGCACTGGTGTGTATTTGCTCACATAAAAATTAAAAATCTTGTGGGGAAGTTCTATGGTCGAGAAACTTGTCCACCCTTAGAGGCGTAACCTACCTTGTAGTGCTGACCCGCTTGGATGAGTTAACACTCTTGAGAATTTCTTTATTCACAAAAATTTTCTTTACATGTTAACTGGATCAATCCTTTCACTGTTTTGTCTCCTTAAGGTTATACTCTGGTTCTTTGCAAGTAGCTGATGGACTCTGGCACGCCTTGTAGCACCAGCGCTGCGTACGCCTTGTAGCGCTATAGAAATGCTAAATAGTAGTAGTAGTAGTTTTTGAGTTTCTTCCGCCCACTGTAGTTGAACGGTCAGGGATTTCAAATAAAAATAGTTCTCACAGATTCTTATAGCACAGAAATGCAGTGTAGCCAAATAGCTTGCTCTTTCCTTGGACTTTTAGATGGTACTAATTTTGGTCAAGGAGCACCTGAGGTAAAATAGAACCAGCAACCTAGAGGTGAAAGCGGTGTCATACCAAGGGCTGAACAAGAAATTCAGCCACAGAGGGAGCAAATATAGAGCGGCACAAAAATTGTTCCCAGCCCACCGTCTCCTCTAATTCACAAAGGTGAAGCAGGTGGGGCAGAGGGAACCAGTGGACGAGTCACACAGGTCATAAATATAGCTTGGATTAGCCCTGCGAAAGGCTCTGTGTCTTATGCCAGTACACTAAAAGGTCCAATATTCATCCAGCGGTGATCAGCGCTTTGCTGACCCCCTCCCCCCCCCCCCCCGCCCCCCCAGTGGCGTAGCAAGGGTGGGGCGGTGGGGGCGGTCCACGCCGCTGGGGGGGGGTGTTCCGGGGTAGAGGGAGCAGGGAACCAGCGGAACCAACACCACCCCCAGCGGCGTGCACACGGCACAGGCAAGAATGCACTCAGGGGGGGGGAACGCACAGCAGCGAACCGCCCCGGGTGGCAGAGCTGGCCTCGCTACACCACTGCCCCCAGCAATGTCCAGGCTCCGGCCAAACTACAATTAGTTAAGTACAATATTCAGCACTTAAACCAGATATAAAGAACTGCATAAAAACAGGGCTGACTTTTATATGGTCCTACTTATGCTGTTAATTTAACAAGTGCCGACTCCACCCCTGGAATGCTCCCAAAGTAGCCACTTTTGGCTCGAGCACTAACTGGGCTTTTTCAGTGGAACTCTCTGGTTAAATACCACTGAAAATGCCTGGTTAGCCCCAGACAAATCAATTTAAACGAACAGGAGCCTCTCATGGCCATTTAAACCATGTTGATTATCGGGCCTTAAGTTATCTATGTCCTGGCCTGCCCTACTAGACATTTCATCAATCACACATCCAAATGCTTTTGAAGCCAGTTTCAAATTACAAAGTGGCCTGTTTTCAGTTCAGCGTGTAATTCATTTTACAAACTGTTGCAAGAAACATTTGAGAATTGTATTTTTGTTATACGATGGAAACTCGCTCTGCTCGCTTTGTAAATCAAGGGCTATCCTATTAACAGAACAAGTCATTTAATTTACTCATTAAGTCATGGAAAAGTTCCGAGAGCTGGGTTTTATTTTATTTTTTTTTTATTTCTGCATTCTTGTATCCCCAAAACAAGTTTCAGTTCAAACTGGCTTACAATTTACATCTTAGGCGAGCGTTACAAAACTTTTTATTGTTATGACATGGATAGGGTTTCCCTACTTAAAGTATGAAATCAATATCCCACAACTGGAAGTTGTCAGACTAGGAAGAGGAATTTTTCTGGATTTGCCCAAACCTACCCAGTCCCCGTCTAATTAGTACCTGGAGCAGTGGAGAAGCACCGGGACAACCCATTGCACCCAGGCCCAGATGCACAAAACCTAACGAGCCCACAACTTGCGTTTTAAACTGGTTCCAGCCAGTTTAAAACGCAAGTAGTTCACCCCGGGCATGCACTAAGGGCATTTTCCCTGCCACGGTAGCAGGCAACGAAAACGGAATGCAAATGATTGAAAAGCTATTATAATGAGATGCACTACCGTTTTTCCGATTCCCTTACCGTAGGAACCCTAACGAGATGTCTAACCTCTTGTTAGGGCTCTTGTGAGGGAATCAGAAAGGAAAAGGGCCCCCAAAAAAGGTAAAAAAGAAAAAAAAAAGCAGGGCGCGCATGTGAGGGGCGTCCTTTAAGGACGTACTCTCCCTGCGCTTCTGAGAGACGTCTTTTTTTCGCATTTTTTTTTTAGCTCTGCCGGCGCTGGTGTTTTTTCCCCCCTTCTATTTTGTCTTCGCCGCCCCTCCACAGCAAAACTTTTATGTTTTCCTGGTTGCCGGAGAATCGGGACGTCCCTTTAGATTAGGCTCCTCTTCCTGGTCTCTTCAGCCAATCAGAGCGCGTTTCGCTGACAACAGCCAGCTAAGCCCGCTTTGATTGGCTGAAGAGACCAGGAAGAGGAGCCTAATCTAAAGGGACGTCCCGATTCTCCGACTCAGGTACCGAAGGACTAGAGAATGCAAGTGAGCTACAACGAGTAGCTCATTTGCATTCCCTATCGTTGATGCATTCCCGTTCCCTACTGATTCGCTATGGAATCGGTAGGGAACGGGAATTACCAATGTCTTTAATGCATCTGGGCCCCAGGCAGAAGAGTCTAAACGTGGAAGGCTCACAAAAATTAATCATGCTGGGAGATGCGCATAATTACAGGATTTAGGAGAAGTTTGAAGGAAAGGACACATTAAACTGTCTCTCGTGCAAACGCTTCTGGGGGTGATGTCTAGGCACGGAGGCTATTTATAAAGAAAAGTAGAAAACTTGGACCGTACGGTTTAAAAACTCAAAAAGACAAAAAAAAAACCAAAAACCTTCAAGTGATTGTAGGACAATCTCCAAAGCTGCCAATACCAGGGCCTGATCTGTAATCTGTAAACATTTTGCTTTGATTTTCCAGCACTTAGACAAACGCAGAGCCTGGCTTTTATACATGAGTCAATTCAAGAAAAGACACCTAAAGATAGGCGCCAGTTGTAAAGAGCAACTCACAAAAAACTCCAGACCGCCCAAAACACAGCGGCTAGACTATTTGGTAAAAACACGTTTCGAAAGTGCCAAACCCCCTCCGAGAAAAGCTACACTGGCTTCCAATCAAAGGACGGATCACCTTCAAAATCTCCACCCTGGTCCACAAAATTATCTACGGTGTAGTCCCAGGATACATGACAGACCTTATTGACCTACCAACCAGAAACAGATTCAGATCATCTCGTACATACCTAAACCTCCACTACCCAACCTGCAAAGGACTCAAATACAAAACAACCTATGCATCAAGTTTCTCCTACATAAGCGCACAAATATGGAATGCACTCCTCAAAAGTTGTGAAAACAATTCACGACCACTTAAACTTCAGAAAAATCGCTAAAAACCAACCTCTTCAAAATCGCCTACCCTACAGATCCAACGTAAATCCCCACATCCGGCTATACAACTAAACCAATGATCGTACTGGACAATATACAACCTCTTTCTCCTTTCCACCTTAAAGGAGCCTGGAATACACCTACCTATTCGAACACAACATAACCTTGTATCTGTGCTTTACCAGACTTGGCAAACGCCGTTATGGTACTGTGTAAGCCACACTGAGCCTGCAAATAGGTGGGAAAATGTGGGGTACAAATGCAACAAATAAAAAAAATATATATATCTTACGCCAAGTGTGACATCTTTGACGGCAGTTATGTGATAGTTGCCATCTGTAGGAGTCGTTTCACTAAACTGCAACAAAGAGAGGCCTTAGCGCACTCTTACCCGAGTCTTTTCCGCGCTCTAAGGCCACTTTCTGCCATGGACAGAAAATATCTGATTTTTCCGTTTTCTGATTTAACTAACCGTTGAGCCCGTAAAAACGGGCTAGTAAAGCAAGGGGGGGTTGAAAGCCCCCCCCTGGATAGGTCGCCACCTCCCCTCCCCCCCCCGGAGTCCCCTCCGCCACCCCTCCACCCAGGCCGGGTACGTGGCTTCAGTATTCAAACCGCCGGAACGCAGCACACAGCTCATCTGAGCTGCCGTCAGCCTTCCTTCGTTCTTCTCTGCGTGTGTTCCGCCCTCGTGTGACGTAACATCAGCGAGGGCGGGACACAGGCAGGTAAGGAAGGCCAAAGGCAGCTCAGATGAGCTGTGTGCTGCGTTCCAGCGGTTTGAACAGTGAAGCCAGGTACCCGGGCCGGGTGGAGGGTGGGTGGCGGGAGCGGGAGCAGCAGTGACGGCGGTTCCCTCACTCGCAGGTCGAAGGCTCCCTCTCTGTCACGCCCCCGTCATCACGTATTGACGCGGGGGCGGGACAGAGAGGGTCTCTACTACGCATTTGCGAGTGAGTACGCCTCTTGCCATTTATATGTTTGATGGCCATGTGCTAAATGGAATAAAATTGGCCCTGCTGCAGATAACTGGAGCTAAGCTTTAGTAAAAGACCCCCTTAGTTCTGTAAGTTTTGCATAGAATGGCAAAGACATCTAAATAACATAGCCAAGAAGAAACCCTGACACACATTTCAGTGGCTCTGGGGTGCCCCTTCCTTTCACTTCTCTTTCCGCTTGGGCTGGGACTTCTCTTTTGGCACCAAAGCCCAATGCACTAACCCCTATTCTCATGCTAATGGCTGGGAGCACAGGGGACTTGGGAGTGAAAGTATTGATTCACTCTGTTTCTTTTAAAGAGAAAGTTAATCTGTTCAAACCAAAGCAGGATGCCAGCCTGCTAAAATCTTAACAACCCCCCCACACACACACACACACACACACAATTGTAAAAACAAAAATTGTTCCCCCCCACCCCCAAATAGTCAAAAGAACAAGTCAAAATTGTAAATTAAAAAAAAAAAAAAAAAAAAGACATACCCAACGTTACAATATCAAAGAGCAAGCAAGTATTTGAAAATTGTTGCTAGTTCTCTTATCTGGGGTTTTATAGTTTGTTTCCTTTGCTATCTTGCCAGTGAACTGCTGCACACATTTTTGACAATATTTCAATTTTCTGAGCAGACACACACGTGTAGTACAATAAAAGACATAAGCTGCCTTTTCAGGGTGTTAAACTTATGCAATACACAATTACCTGTTAGACAGACTCATGTAGTAAACTTTAAACAAATCAGTTAGATTTTTAACACAGGTTTTTTTTTTTCACTTCTACACCATTTTTTCAGTTTACTTCCAACTTTGATTCTATGTAATTCAGAACCCCAATCGGAGTGGAGGAATACTATAGCCTAGTGGTTAGTGCAGCGGACTTTGATCCTGGGGAACTGACTTCAATTGCCACTGCAATTCCTTGTGACTCTGGGCAAGTCACTTAACTCTCCATTGCCCCGGTACAAAATAAGTTCCTGAATATATGTAAACCGCTTTGAATGCAGTTGCAAAAACCTCAGAAAGGCGGTATATCAAGTCCCATTTCCCTTTCCCTATTTGAGATTCTACATGGAATGTTAATGTTGCTATTCCACTAGCAACATTCCATGTAGAAGCCTGCCCTTGCAGATCAGCAACACGGCCGCACAGGCTTCTATTTCTGCGAGTCTGATGTCCTGCACATATGTGACTCACAGAAACAGAAGCCTGCGCAGCCACGTTGCTGATCTGCAAGGGCAGGCTTCTACGTGGAATGCTACTAGTGGAGGAGTAGCCTAGTTTAGTGCAGTGGACTTTGATCCTGGGGAACTGAGTTCGATTCCCACTGCAGCTCCTTGTGACTCTGGGCAAGTCACTTAACCCTCCATTGCCCCTGGTACAAAATAAGTACATGAATATCTGTAAAACCGCTTTGAATGTAGTTGCAAAAACTTCAGAAAGGCGGTATATCAAGTCCCATTTCCCTTTCCCCCTTATTGTATTTCTTAGTTCCATGTAAGCCACATTGAAACAACACTAGTTAGAAAATGTGGTGTAGAAATGTTGGAAATACACTTAGGTGCCCTTTTACTACGCTGCATAGGCAACCTACATGTGCCGAATCTGCGCCAAATTGGAGTTACCGCCCAGTTACTGCGCGGCCCTTGTGATAATTTCAATTTTGGCGCGTGTCCGCTACGCGCGTCTAAAAAATATATATATTTTTTTATTTTCTGGCACACGTAACGGATGCACGCCAAGTGGCATTTGACGCACATAGGTTGTTACCACCCAGATTATTTACCGCTAGGTCAATGGCTGGCGATAAGGTCTCGGACCCAAAATGGACTCGCGGCAATTTTGATTTTGTCGCACGTCTATTTTCGGCAAAAAGAAAAGGCCCCTTTTACAGGCACGCTAAAAAAAATGAATCGGCGCGTACCCAAAATCCGCACCTACACTAGCGCAAGCTATTTTTCAGCACGCCTTTGTAAAAAGGACCCCAAAGTAAAAATAAAACTGTTAAAAAGTAAATTTCAAAGCAATAAAAACTGGAAGTAAGCTTCTAATTTAACCTCTCATTTAGGGCGCTGGTTTACTAAGCTGTGCTGTAGCAGTGTTAGCATTTTTAGCGTGTGCTAAAATTAGCGTGCTCTAACTAGAGAATGACATGGGGATAGGGACTTGTGGTAAACACGGGGATGGGGACGGAGCCTGCAGGGCAGGGCAGAGACAGAGCCTGAGGGGATGGGAACAAACTTTGTCCCTGTGTCATTTTCTACTTTGAAGCCTGTTAATGAACTGGACTATTATTTATATTTGACTGATGCAGATGACCGTATTTTGATTTTTTTGGAAAAACAAGCAAACGTGCTGGCCACAACTAGTAAGATTTGCATGGGGGGGGGGGGGGGGATGATCCTGTACATTCCTGCTACCAGGACATCTTCTATTGCAGGAAGGACTGTGGAAGACAGGAGAGCTAGACTGAATCCTGAGATTGACGATGACTCATTAAAAAAATCATAACAGTGCATCATAGGGCATATTTCTCCCCCGCTAGGGCATACAGAACGGGTTGTATTTTGGACATTTTAACAGGGTGGATTAGGATTCTTTGGGGTAGTAGAAGCCAGTTATTGTTGGGGTTGGAAGGGTAGAGGGTGGTAGTGGTGGGGTTATTATAGTTGCTCATTGTTATTATTTTCCATTTTTGATTTATAAACAGTTGCACAGCATATTGTTCCTTTTTATACTTTAATAAAAAGATGTAACTATAAAATCAGTGTTCGAGGCTTCTGCAGATGAGGACAGAGCCCAAGAGGATGGGGACAGAACCTGCAGGGACAGGTGGGGATGGAGACAGAACCCACAGAGACAGGATGGGGACAATCTTTGTCCCCATGTCAATCTCTAGCACTAACGCTAGAGATACCCATGTATTCCTATGGGTGTAGCATTAACGCACACTAGTGCACCTTAGTAAACAGGACCCTTAGAAAGGTTCTGTGCTATAAGGCACCCACCCCACCCCTCCTCCAGCCAAGTCCCCCTTATGATCAGAAGGAGCAAGGGTTTCAAAAAGGGAAAATAGAAAATCTTTTCTACTGTGGGTTTTGGGCACGCATCAAAAAATGGAATTAGCGCCAGAGGCTTGCGGAAGCGCCAATTTGACGCACGGTGGACGTGCATAGGTGCCTACACACCTTTGCAAAATGATTAACATTATATAAGAACCCAAATATTACGGCTCTGGGGTAAATTTGGAACAAACATTTTCGTAAGTATAATCTTTTATAAGTTTGTTATGCCATTACGAAAGTTGTATTATACAGTCCTGTATGCAATTTATTTGTTACATTTGTGCCCCACATTTTCCCACCTATTTGCAGGCTCAATGTGGCTTACATAGTACCGTGAGGCGTTAGCCACCTCCGGTGATGAAACAAATACAAAGTGATGTTGTCGTCGAAAGAGGTTCATGTGTTACAGACACATTAGGAAATTGTAGAGAATGAGTTACATGGCGTTCTTTACGGGCTTTGGATTCGTTGTGTTGCTGGGTTCAGGCACTTAAGTTGGGTCAGCAGGGTATGCCTTTTCGAACAGGTTGGTGTAGTGATTTCCGGAAGTTAAGGTGGTTGTACGTTGCTTTTACGGCTTCTGCAAGAGGAGTAGTTTGACCAATAAAGTATTGTTGTACTTTGCTGAGCCTTCTTCCGTTTCCCACTCCGTCGTTCTCATTGTGGGACTCTGGTGTTCAGTCACTACGTGTTTACTTCCAATAGTTTAACATTTCTTTTGTACTATGCAGTACAGTCAGTACTAGCAGATTTAACTCAAATCCTTTAAATAATATTCACTGACTTGTTGGGTAATTTTCCAAAACAATCATCCTATTTTCTTTGCCAACAGGGGGATCTAGGAGCAGTGCTCAAACTTGTTCTGTCAATGCTTGCCCCAGGTCCCTAAGCCATAAATGAAAACTTCCTGTCAAAACATGAGACGTTTTAGATCTGTGTTACTCTAGCGTCTGCGAGCCTGTAAGGGACCGGGATTGTATCGCAGCCATAAGGAAAGGAAAGCAAAAACATTGTTCCTTATTTTTATCATAGGGAGTTAAAAAAAAACGTCGAAGGGAAAAGTACAGTTAAAAGCAAATATACTGCAACAAAGGAAGGAAGAAGAGATATGATTATAGGATTGCCAATGAACTCCGGATTCACTTGACTTGATTGATCCAGCCCAGGGTCTAATCCATTGCACACAGGGACTCGTAGGTGTGTAGCCCCATTTTAAATAGTTAAGTAGAAATCAGAATTGATGCGTCCAGGTCAGAACACGTACAGTTCCGTCAGGGACCCCGTTTACTAAGCTGCGCTAGAGACGCGTTAGTGCTTTTAGCGCACGCTAAGTAGGCGCCCCCAATATTCCTAGGGGCGCCTACAGTTAGGATTGCGCTCATTTTGTGCACGCGCTAAAAACGCTAGCGAAGCTTAGTAAACGGAGCCCTTGAGTGTTTTAGAACAGGGTCTGACATAGACCTTGTTCTAAAATAAATACATATGTGCATTCCTGCATGTATTTGCATACATCACTTACTAACCCACAGAATCCAAAAAAGGATCTTGGGACCTTACAAAGTTCACATACATAAGAACTTGACAAAACAAGCAAATTAAATGTACACCTGGACTAGTTTGCTACACACACTAACTCAGATCAGTTCCTTATCTCTTGCTTAATTATACAAAGAAATTGTCTTGATTTTAGCTAGTCATCAAATTATCCCAACTGACTCTGTACCACGCATCTCGTTCCCATCATATATCTGCTCTTGGTCCCTCAGCTAGATGGTAAGCCGTATTGTAGAAAATCTTTAGCATCATATCTATGTTAGTTGAATGTTCTAAAAAAATCCGCAATCAAGCGGAGAACTCGAACGCCCCACGGGGAAAACACAGATATAGGTAAAAAGTGGGATGTTTGACCACGGAAATACAAATCCTGGAGACAATATCATAAAAACGTCTTTATTGAAGAAAAGACTCGACACAACTGTTGTGTTTCGGCCTACAGGCCTGCATCAGGAGTCTACCGCTATGACGTTCCATGCTGCGCTCCCAGTGACCCGCTACGGACAAGCTTACCACGAAAGGTCTTTTTCCAAGACCACTTTTGTAATATAGACAATCACTTTACGTTTGGTTCGTCACACGGACCAAATCGTGTTTCAGGCATTTCAGATTCACATACGCTACGTCATAGCGGTAGACTCCTGATGCAGGCCTGTAGGCCGAAACACAACAGTTGTGTCGAGTATTTTCTTCAATAAAGAAGTTTTTATGATATTGTCTCCAGGATTTGTATTTCTGTGGTCAAACATCCCACTTTTTACCTGTATCATAGTTGAATGTTCTAATGCAGGCTTATGTTTATTTAAGGTTTGCTACACCGCTCTAAACTGCCTGAGCAGAGCAGTATACAGAGTCAAAAAAAAAACTTAAGGAACTCCAAAAATATGATAGGAAAAAGTACAATCGTGCAAAAGAACACGCAGTACTTAATCAAACACAGAGAAAACCAAAACCTGATTCAACTGACAGCAGCTTTATTAGGTGTATCATTAGTATTATGCTAACATTATATTATATCTCTGGTATTTAAAATTCCAGTGCTGTCAAATGTGTATATTGTTGATACTGTTTCACGGTAGTTCTATTATTAGGTTTCAATTTACTCTTTTCAAGTTTACCTCGTTTGTTCTATTTATGTTTATTCTTGGTTATTTTACTATTGTTATGCTGTTAACAAAATTATGAGTACACCGCCTCGGGTGAATCTCTTCATAAAAGGTAGTTAATAAATCCCAATAAATAAATAAAATTAAATAACTTATTTTCCAGCTTTACCAAACCTTGATCTATGCTTTAGATATGTATTATGTACATACTAGTAAAAAAGGCCCGTTTCTGACACAAATAAAAAACTGGCGCTAGCAAGGTTTTCCTCGGAGTGTGTATGTTTGAGAGAGTGTATGTGAGAGTGACTGTGTGTGAGAGAGAAACTGAATGTGCGAGTGTGTGTGTGTGTGTGTGTGTGTGTGTGTGTGTGTGTGTGTGTGTGAGAGAGAGTGAGTCTGGGTGCGAGTGTGTCTGTGAGAGAGAGTGTGTGTGTGAGAATGAGAGTGTGTGCAAGTGCGTGTGTGAGACACAGTGTGAGAGAGTGTGTGTTTCACACAGATACAGTGTGTGCGAGAGAGAGAGTGTGTGTGAGACACAGACTCTCTGTGAGACTGAGTGTATGAGACCAAGAGAGTGCCTGAGTGACTGTGTGACACATAGAGAGTGAATGTGATACAGTGTGAGACATAGAGTGTGTGAGAGAGACAGTGTGTGAGATTGAGAGAGAGAAAGACATTGACTGTGTGAGAGAGACAGTGTGTGAGATTGAGAGAGAGAAAGACATTGACTGTGAGAGAGAGAGTGTGTGTGTGACAGAGATACCTCCCCCCCCCCCCCCTCTCTCTCTCTGGTGTCTGAGCGTTACTGTGCAGGACGCTGAGCTCCTGCTGTGCTTCAAGAAACTGGAGGCGGGGCTGGTGGTTGGGAGGCGGGGATAGTGCTGGGCAGACTTATACTGTCTGTGCCCTGAAAAGGACAGGTACAAATCAAGGTAAGGTATACACATGTGAGTTTATCTTGTTGGGCAGACTGGATGGACCGTGCAGGTCTTTTTCTACCGTCATCTACTACGTTACTATGTAATAGAATGCACCTCCAACATTCTGAAGCCGAGAAACCTCGAGTGGTTGGTCACTTCTGCTTGTGACGAACCCGGAAGTACGTGATGTCAATTCAGGAGATGGATACAGAGAGCAGGAATGCCTCAGCCATGCAGTCAGCTTCAGAATGTTGGAGGTGCCTTTTATTATATAGGATGAGGTAGCATGTACAGCAGAGGCATCCACTTTACCAATTTAAACATAGACCAAAAAATAAAACAGAAGATACATAACTATTTACACATGTAAGTTTTGAAATACCTATGTAAGTTTTGGCACATGCGTGTGTATGTCAGTCATTTTGCAAACCTACAAGTGTGACACGGAGTCTGCAATTGTCATTTAATTCTAATTTGGAGGGGGAAATAAAGTGATATTAATTATTTGTTACACTTGTATCTGCCAAACAGAGAGGGTAATCGGCATACACAAAGTACACAAACAAAAAAAAGCAACACTGGGCCTTCAAGATTGAGACAACAGGAGTATTTTATTGATAAATGACCCGACACGAGCCGTGTTTCGGCGTTAGATAACGCCTGCCTCAGGGGTCGAGGTTCGGTTGTAAAAAAAAGTGTGTAAAACTTGTGTCTGTCCGATGCCTTAGCACCAGCAGTCTGTGTAAATGCATTTGCACAGACTGCTGGTGCTAAGGCATCGGACAGACAAGTTTTACACGCATTTTTTTACAACCGAACGTCGTCCCCTGGTTACATTTGTATCCCACATTTTCCCACCTATTTGCAGGCTCAATGTGGCTTACATAGTACCATAAAGGCGTTCACCAATTCCGGTATAAACAGTTTCACAGTGATGTTGTGGTAGAATGAGGTTCATGTGGAACAGACATATTAGGGAATCGTACAGAGGAAGAGTTATGTTATGTCCATTACGTGCTTTGGTTTCGTAGTGTTGCAGGGCTCGGGTATGCCTTTTTGAACAGGTAAGTTTTCAGTGATTTCCCGAAGTTTAGGTGGTTATACGTTATTTTCACGACTTTTGGTAATGTGTTCCTTAGTTGAGTGCTTACGTAGGAAAAGCACTCAACTATGGAGAATACAGTCCTTAATAAACAGCCAGCCTAAATGTGCACTTTTTAAAAACTTGGGACGTGCGAAAGAGCAGATATTAATTTACTACTACTACTGCTACTATTTAGCATTTCTATAGCGCTACAAGTACGCAGCGCTGCACAAACATAGAAGAAAGACAGTCCCTGCTCAAAGAGCTATGTAATAAAAGTAAGCCAAGTATAGGACAATCAAGCCATTGTGACATCACTGATGAGGTTGGCTCTTATTGGTGGCCTGAGGCATTATGACATCACAATATTAGCTCTGGTTACAAGAGACTACTACTACTACTATTTAGCATTTCTATAGCACTACAAGGCGTACGCAGTGCTGCACAAACAGAAGAAAGACAGTCCCTGCTCAAAGAGCTTAATTTCCATGTGAACTGGCCCACAAACACATTTATTTGGATTTATTTACCGCCTTTTTGAAAAAGTCACTCAAGGCGGTGTAAAAAAGGAAAATACGCATGTAGATTTTAGACCTCTACAAGCTCCGCCCACATCAGGCCCAAACCACGTCCCCTTGCAACCTGCCCATAGTGCACATGCACCTGTGAATACCAGCTGTCTAAAGTCGGGTTCTACGTGTATATGCAACAATGCTGATATTTACATGTGTAAATCACAATTAGGGCCTTTCCGTCTTAGGAACTACGCATCAAAAATGCCAACACAAGTCCCTGCATGCAGCGAGATAAACCCAGGACAGTGTCAACCCTGCTGGGCAAATCTGGAGCCAGTTGGCAACCCAACAATCAAGACAGTTAAACACAAAGAAGCAAAGTACGAGACGAGCAGACAATACTTGCTGGATAGGTGAGGATGAAGCTAGGGATCACACGTGATAGGTATATTTGTGCCATTGTTAATGGTACAGGACAGATGCATGAACTTAACTCATAAAAGCACAAAGATATGAGGCACCCTAGGTAAACTTGTACTCTAGTGTCCTCTCCCCCCAGCTCCCTTGCAATCTACTTACTTTAAAACTGGCTTGTCCCTGGCTCCACCAAAAAGTTTACCCCAGTGCTGCCCCCTTAGTTTGCAAGGAGGAAGAGCATTTCATGGTACGCCTGTTTCCTCTGCCGCAAGAAGCATGAGCTGCAAAGTTATTGATGTGTCCTCCTTCCTGCTGGCCGAACCGCCAGGGGAAACACTGAAGTAGGGACTTCAGAGGGGCAGAAGTGGAATGAGAGGATTAAAAAAACAAAACAAAACATGTAGAACCCAATGTTGCAACAACCCACATGCTAGCTGTCACCACACCCATTCCTCTTCTCTGCCCCTCTTCCACCCATGGCCCTCCCCTACCTCTGTTAAGCAGCAAGTGCGGGATTTTTAATCGCACTAGCTGGTTTTAGCATATAGTAGCCGTTAGCACAGGTCCGCGCTAATGGCTACTGGATGGTAAAACTTGCACAAGAAAAAAAAAAATCCCAATTAGTTTGTCAGCATTTCCTTATGTAAATATCTCATAAGAACTGGATCAGGCTGTTCAAAAATAGACCGTGGACTCCCGAATATAAAATGAAGCTGTTGCAAAAATGAATACCACAAAAAGTGGAAAGAAGTCCCACAGAACGAAATGGATCCAAAAAAAACCCAAGGAGTGGAAACGGGATCAGGCTCTTCAAAATCAGACGCAGGACTCCCGAATATAAAAAATGAAACTGTTAAGGTTCATTTGGAATGACTCAACACAGCCCCGTGTTTCGACACATACGTACGTGCCTGCCTCGGGAGTCTTGATGTATATTGCAATATGGCGGCATGGCTGGAGGTTGGGAGGCGGGGATAGAGCTGGGCAGACTTATACGGTCTGTGCCAGAGCCGGTGGTGGGAGGCGGGGATAGTGCTGGGCAGACTTATACGGTCTGTGCCAGAGCCGGTGGTGGGAGGCGGGGATAGTGCTGGGCAGACTTATACGGTCTATGCCAGAGCCGGTGGTTGGGAGGCAGGGCTAGTGCTGGGCAGACTTATACAGTCTGTGCCAGAGCCGGTGGTGGGAGGCGGGGATAGTGCTGGGCAGACTTATACGGTCTGTGCCAGAGCCAGTGGTTGGGAGGCGGGGCTGGTGGTTGGGAGGCGAGGATAGAGCTGGGCAGACTTATACGGTCTGTGCCAGAGCCGGTGGTGGGAGGCGGGGATAGTGCTGGGCAGACTTATACGGTCTATGCCAGAGCCGGTGGTTGGGAGGGGGGGCTAGTGCTGGGCAGACTTATACGGTCTGTGCCAGAGCCGGTGGTGGGAGGCGGGGCTAGTGCTGGGCAGACTTATACGGTCTGTGCCAGAGCCGGTGGTTGGGAGGCGGGGCTAGTGCTGGGCAGACTTATACGGTCTGTGCCCTGAAGAGCACAGGTACAAATCAAAGTAGGGTATACACAAAAGTAGCACACATGAGTTGTCTTGTTGGGCAGACTGGATGGACCGTGCAGGTCTTTTTCTGCCGTCATCTACTATGTTACTATATGTTTTCACATCATACTTTTTTTTTCAGCAACAGACCAGCTCATTTTTTTTTTTTACAAGACGTATTGCCAAGGATTGATGTAATTGTTAGATTTACACATCAAGACTCCCGAGGCAGGCACGTATGTACCGAAACGTGGTACCGTGTCGAGTCATTTCAAATGAACCTTCAATAAACAGCTTCATTTTTATATTCGGGAGTCCTGTGTCTGGTTTTGAAGAGCCTGATCCAGTTTCCACCCCTTGGGGGGGGGGGGGTTTGATCTATTTCATTCTGTGGGACTTTTGTGTTCCTTCCACTTTTTGTGGTATTTATTTTTGCAACAAATTGTCAGAGCCACATCAAATTTCAGCAAAAAAAAAAAAAAACTTTTCCTGGCATGCTTAAAATTTCAAACCCGGCCAAAATCCACCTGGTTTGAGTTCAACCTGGAACGGTTCATACATGGCTACATGAGAGACCCTTTGACATTCCTTTTATTTATTTATTGCATTTCTATCCCACATTTTCCTACCTTTTGGTAGGTTCAATGTGGCTTACACGGAACAATGGGCGGGTGCAATGTAGCACATGGGGTTAGCCATTCGATGGGAACAGCTACAGTCTGTAGAGATCTCCCACTGGGGTACTGAATTGGTTAAGACTTCGGTGGGTTCCGAGCGGATAAACACGCTTCGAGGCGAGGGATGGGATGAGGGTCACTGAGATCAGAACAAGTCAAGGTAGGATTTCAGTTTGGGTTTGCGCTTTTTCCGTTCCAGATTTAGTTTCCGGTAGGACCAAGTAGTTCTCTAGTAAGTTCGGATGGGTCGACGGAGATGTGTTTGGTTTTTTTTAATAGGTGGGCCTTTAGGTGCTTTCGGAAGTTCAGGTAGGGATTTAGTGGTTTTACCATTAAGAATGTAACATAAATGTACAACAGCAAACCTGCACTGTTCGGATGCCCTATACCAGCACGAACTAGGTAACTCACATCGTGCAGGGAAGAGTATGACCTAATGCACATGAACATAAATTCTCTCTATTCTACCATAAACCTACTGAATCCACTAATCTGTGCTAAACACATCACAGCATGCCAGCAACTTATCAAATACAAAAAGTTTAAAGTGCCCTGTGTATTTTTCAGACTGTAACGCAAATGATTGCCTTACAGTAAGCTGTCAACTAACTAACTTCAAAAGGCCAGATGTGCTAAGCTCCCCTCCCCCCACAGCCTGAAATTTCAACTGAAACAAACATTGGGGACCATGTAAGAGAGTTCTAGCGTTCACTGTAATCCCACTGCAGAAAATTCTTACTGAAAAGGGCCAGATATTTCTGGGAAAAAAAAAAAAGACGCTACAAACTAAGCCGAACTACAGGTGCACTAGTGGTTTTAGCACGCACTAATGCTAGAGACTAAACGCTAGGAATACACGGGTGTCTCGTGTTTAGCGCATAGCGTGCACTAAAAACACTAGCGCACCTTAGTAAACAAGGCTCTATAGGAACATCTGCAATGTTGGAGAGGTGGTAAAAAGGTCATGAATTTGATACCAGCGTGGTACAATCAACTCAGTTTACATATATTCTGTGCAGGTACTTTCTCTGTCCCTAGTGGGCTCACAAGCAAAGGTTTTTGTACCTGGGGCGATGAAGGGTTAAGTGATTTGCACAGAAACGTAAGGAGCAGCAGCAGTGGGCGTTGAACCCAGTGGAAGAGTAGCCTAGTGGTTAGTGCAGCGGACTTTGATTCTGGGGAACTGGGTTCGATTCCCACTGCAGCTCCTTGTGACTCTGGGCAAATCACTTAACCCTCCATTGCTCCTGGTACAAAATAAGTACCTGAATATATGTAAACCCATTATCCCTTTCCCTGTTTGAGATTCTACATGGAATGTTGCCACTATTGGAGATTCTACATGGAATGTTGCTATTCCACTAGCAGCATTCCATGTAGAAGCCTGTCCTTGCAGATCAGCAACGCGGCCGTGCAGGCTTCTGTTTCTGTGAGTTGCTAGTGGAGGAGTAGTCTAGTGGTTAGTGCAGTGGACTTTGATCCTGGGGAACTGGGATCAATTCCCACTGCAGCTCCTTGTGACTCTGGGCAAGTCACTTAACCTTCTGTTCGCCCCTGGTACAAATAAGTACCTGTATATAATATGTAAACCACTTTGAATGTAGTTGCAAAAACCACAGAAAGGTTTATCAAGTCCCACCCCCCCCCCCCCCCCCAATCTCATTGCATTAATCATTCCACTTTGCATTTTAGTAATAACAATCCTTTCAAGATCTGAGTGCCCTTGAACTATTGAGAATGGGCATCAGTGTTATACATGGTTGAAAAGGTGTTCTCGGTTGTAAAACTGTGACCTTTGTACCCATCCAGTTAGGCAGGGTGATCTTACATTTCATACGGTGGTCTGGGGTCATTTTCAGCCCGTCATGCGCAGGGGGCTGAAGACAACCCCATAAAGCATCACTACTACTACTACTATTTAGCATTTATATAGCGCTACAAGGCATACGCAGCGCTGCACAAACATAGAAGAAAGACAGTCCCTGCTCAAAGAGCTTACAATCTAATAGACAAAAAATAAATAAAGTAAGCAAATCAAATCAATTAATGTGAACGGGAAGGAAGAGAGGAGGGTAGGTGGAGGCGAGTGGTTACAAGTGGTTACGAGTCAAAAGCAATGTTAAAGAGGTGGGCTTTCAGTCTAGATTTAAAGGTGGCCAAGGATGGGGCAAGACGTAGGGGCTCAGGAAGTTTATTCCAGGCGTAGGGTGCAGCGAGACAGAAGGCGCGAAGTCTGGAGTTGGCAGTAGTGGAGAAGGGAACAGATAAGAAGGATTTATCCATGGAGCGGAGTGCACGGGAAGGGGTGTAGGGAAGGACGAGTGTGGAGAGATACTGGGGAGCAGCAGAGTGAGTACATTTATAGGTTAGTAGAAGAAGTTTGAACAGGATGCGAAAACGGATAGGGAGCCAGTGAAGGGTCTTGAGGAGAGCGGTAGTATGAGTAAAGCGACCCTGGCGGAAGACGAGACGGGCAGCAGAGTTTTGAACCGATTGGAGAGGGGAGAGGTGCCACATGCCCATTCCAAACCTAAAATATGAGGCAGGTTTCCAACAATTGTTGTTCATCTGTTAGAAATGTACTTATAAATTTTACTGTGTTTATATTTGTTTTGGGTTTTTTTTTTTTTTTAATTATTCCACTTTTGAGCAGTGCTTTATGGAGCCGAAAAAGAAGTACATAACATTTTTTTTAAGAAATAAATTTTCTCCCCTAGGGATCATTTCTTTGCTATGACACGCCGACAGGGTCATTCTTAGGGGGGTGGCAACTAGGGCAATTGCCCTGGGCCTTCATGCCAGAGGGGGCACCAAACCTGCTGAAAGAAGCATAGCCTGAAGGCAGACTTTGGGGCCCCCTTCTGGGTCCCTCCTATGTCTAACTCAGGCCCTGAATGCATAATTAAGAGGATACGATTAGCTGCCATGATTTCTTTGGATCATTGGAACAGATGCGTTCTTGTTCTAAGTAATGGAAGAACATTTTTTTGCAATCCACTTTAAAGCTGGCCTGCCACCTTTTGTTGAAACTCTCCGACACTGCTCTTTCTGCAAGTTGGAAAGTAAGTTCCTGCCGACTTTAAAAACTACTACTACTACTTAACATTTCTAAAGCGCTACTAGGGTTACGCAGCGCTGTACAATTTAACATGGAAGGACAGTCCCTGCTCGAAGAGCTTACAATCTAAAAGACAAATGTACAGTTAATCTGATAGGTCAGACAGATTGGGGCAACCTATATGTTCGAAAGGTTAGGGTAGGATAGAAAGGATAGAGATGATAGTAGGGTAGGAACACTGAAGCCATGGATCTAGAGCAAGAGATATAAAAGTGCTCTAAAAATGAGAGAAAATTAGAAGTAGAGAAAACTTCCCAAGAATAAGTGACCTCGTGTTAACAAACCTTTGGAGGGATGTCCCCAATACTCTTTGGCCTTAACTAGGTCAGCGAACTAAATTTATTTGCTTGATTTGTTCAAGCAGAAGAGAGACTTTTGAGGATAACTTTTTACACAAATTCTGAACAGCAGCAGGGGGAAAAAAAAAAAAAGATCAAGATGACATATTTTAGGAAAGTGGTGAGAAAGAAATGAAACGCAACAGAAACTTGGACCGGCATTTAAAGATCTCAAAATAGGTCACCCTGTGTCTTACAACCCACGGAATGCCAAAAAAGTTAAGCCAGATTCCATTCAACAAGCTATTCCTGCAGCTTAATCCGTGGAAGATACTTAGATGAGCCCCTTGCTTTTCAGATTGAACCTTTAAAAACTGTCTGGTGGGCTATTGTGAATGATGTGGGATCAGGGTGCTGGTCTCTTTCCTAGACTGTGTTCCACAGAAGACTGGGCTTGAATTCTCAGACTTAATGTCACAGCAGAGGGGAATTCATCTGACAGACACAGGGAGAGGCAGGCCCAAGAGACTTCCAGGACTATTCGTACGCACTTCAAAAGAAGATATATATGAGATAGTCAGAAGGAAGAAGAGGAAGCCATCTTCTTCAAATCGATATCTTAGCAGTTTTAATATTTGGGGGACAAGACTCAATGACCACAATGCTGGAACGTGAACCCAGGCATAGGAGCCAGCTCTGGGGGGGGGGGGGGGGGTGCTTGAGCACCCCCTATATTGAGAAAATCCCTTGCACGTGTCCAGGGAGGGGTTATTGCCACTGGTCTTAGCGCCCCAACCATTTTGAAAAGTTGGCTCCTATGAACCCAGATGTCAGTTCCACCAAGCATCCCTTAATCCCAAGCACGTCTGGGAGGAGTGGCCTAGTGGTTAGGGTGGTGGACTTTGGTCCTGGGGAACTGAGGAACTGAGTTCAATTCCCACTTCAGGCACAGGCAGCTCCTTCTGACTCTGGGCAAGTCACTTAACCCTCCATTGCCCCATGTAAGCCGCATTGAGCCTGCCATGAGTGGGAAAGCGCAGGGTACAAATGTAACAAAAATAAAATTGATACTATTGGAGATTCTACATGGAATGTTGCTACTATTGGAGATTCTACATGGAATGTTGCTATTCCATGTAGAAGCCTGCGCGGCCACATTGGTGATCTGCAAGGGCCGACTTCTACATGGAATGTTGATAGTGGAATAGCAACATTCCATGTAGAATCTCAAATAGTAGCAACAGTGGAGGAGTGGCCTAGTGGTTAGGGTGGTGGACTTTGGTCCTGAGTTCAATTCCCACTTCAGGCACAGGCAGCTCCTTGTGACTCTGTAGAAGTCACTTAACCCTCCATTGCCCCATGTAAGCCGCATAGAGCCTGTCATGAGTGGGAAAGCGTGGGGTACAAATGTAAAACAATAAAAAAAAGTAATAGCAACTGACCTGGGAAGCCTGAGAGGTCCTGAAGCTGCTACTGGGGGGGGGGGGGGGGGGGGGAGGAACCCAGGTCAGATTGGCAATAGATTTAATGGAGAAACAGAGGAGAGGACAAACTCTTTCTTCTCCCTGCCTGAAAGAATTCTTTCCCCATGGAAGCCACTCACCAATACTTTAAACAGCAAGAGCAGCCTTAAGCACCTAAACATGACAAGAGATCCTTCAGAACCCCCCCCCCCCCCCCCCTCCCACTCAGGGCTCTCCGCAGCCTCTGCCACACGACACGTGTACTCTCCATGGCTGAATCAGACCCTAAGACTGCCCAAGTGCCATTCAGTTTTCATCTGCAGCTGAATCTTCTGTGTGTGTACAGACCCTCCACCCCCCCCCCCTTTATTGTTAAACAAATCGGTTTCGGTAAATAGAAAGAAAAAAAAAACCAAGGCCCTTCACATAAGGAAGCTAAAGCAAACAGATCCAATCAGTAAAGCCTTATAACAAATCAATCTATTCCAGCGCTTTTCACTGTTGTATATTTTGGATTTCATGGTTTATTTACTTCGGTTTTTGGCACAACCCCTTCGGCGCATGCCAGCACGCTGTTTATTTAAACGCTCTCCTTGAGGCATGCATGCTCCTGCGACGTTCGCTTGCAAATTCCTCAGCATCCCCGGAGGCTGGCTACAAACTCGGCGACCAGTCCGTAAAGATACGCGCTTCCATTCGGTCCGAATATCGCGCAGAACAAGGCGCGGTCAGGCTTTGCCCGCGCTTTCAAAATACACTTCCGTCTCTCCAGATGCGAGGGTTATATCGACCATTCTCAGCTATCTAGGAAAAGTGGAGATGTAATTCTTAAGGTCGTTTTAAAAAAAATAGGAAAATTAAAAATCCCAAAATGTCCTGGCACGCATCGTGAAGAGCGCGGTTCTGCTCTTTTATAACCAACTAGTTTTTTTGTCCTAAGCGGTTTTCCTACAGACACAAAATGAGGGGGGGGGGGGGGAGGCACCTCTTTATTGCAAAATAAGGTTTAATGCAACATTGCAAAGTCCTGTGCAATAATAATCTCCTTCACTTGAAAAAACCCAAGTTTCCTAGGGATTAACAGAAATAGCCGGATTATTTTCAAAGTCACCGAGTCCCGGGAAACTCCCGTTTGCTCTTTCTAAAAACCTTTAAGAGACTCGGAGCCCGGGTCTCTGCTCCCTGGATCGAGTTGCGGCGGCACATTATTCGCATTCCGGAGCAAATTTGCTCGTTGAAAGACCCTAGACCCCCCTCCCCCCCCCCCATATACACGGACAAAATGACCAAGTAAGTCGCACAAGCACGACGAAAAAGCAAAGCAAAACAGAAGATTAGGAAGGAACCGGAGTCTGAAAAGTTTTATTACTTTTATTCCGACTGACTGTTGGAAAGAGAAGGCCCAGCAAGAAGCAGCAAGTGGGGTGAAAGTGGCCACTTGAGGTGGCTGGATCGGATTCCTGGTCCTGGCTCTCCTTGCTCCATGAATACGGCAACTTTGGCCGTACTTGTTGTTTCTGCACAGATGAACCTGCTGGGTTGAGGGCGGCCTTCCCCAGTGCCCTCCAGGACCCACGGAGAGGAGAAATCGTCTCCGATCTGGGCACTAAACGTGATATTCCCATTTTTTTTTTTTTTTTTAGAAGTCATCAAAGCAGCGAGGCATTCACTTCCACGATTATAATTTCTAAGTAAAATCCACTGCCTAATAGATTATGGAAATAAACTCAACTCCATCCCTGGTAACTTGGTGCCAAGAATGGGGAACGTGTTTCTTGCATTTTGAAAGCCACATTACATTACATAATAGCCAAACGGACGTCACCCAAAGCCTGGGGGAACCTCTTTAGGGTCACCACTATCATCCAGGGTCCGTGGCCTCAGTGGAAACACCTCATGGTCAGCTAGAGTTTGGGTGGTGGACTTTGATCCTGGGGAACTGAGTTTAATTCCCACTGCAGCTCCTTGTGACTCTGGGCAAGTCACTTAACCCTCCATTGCCCCTGGTACAAAATAAGTACCTGAATATATGTAAACCGCTTTGAATGTAGTTGCAAAAACCTCAGCAAGGCGGTATATCAAGTGCCATTAACAAGATTCCATGCACAATCTCAAAGAGTAGCAACATTCCATGTAGAACCCCAAAGAATAGCAAGATTCCGGAATCCCAAGGAGTGGAAGAGTAGCCTAGTGGTTGCTACTATTTGAAATTCTAAATGGAATGTTGCTAGTGGAGGAGTAGCCTAATGGTTAGTGTAGCGGACTTTGATCCTAGGGAACTGAGTTCAATTCCCACTGCAGCTCCTTGTGACTCTGGGCAAGTCACTTAACCCTCCATTGCCCCTGGTACAAAATAAGTACCTGAATATATGTAAACCGCTTTGAATGTAGTTGCAAAAACCTCAGAAAGGCGGTATGTCAAGTCCCATTTCCCTTTGTTCTGGTAGGCACAAGCCTTAGCACCCGAATTTAGGGCTCCTGCAGGTCGAGCATTGCCATCCACAGCCGTTCAACCGAATCACTATCACCCAGAGATTAGGGAACTCTCTAGGCACCTGCCTCAGCAGCATCACATAATCTGGAGTACCCTGCAGAGCATTGAACACCATTCAGGGCCAGCGCTGCTCCAACTGCAGGCAGGTTAGGCTGTGGTCTAAGGCAGTCATTTAATAGGAGGGAGCAAAGGGAACTGGGACTTGATATACCGCCTTTAAATGGTATTTTGCAACTACATTCAAAGCGGTTTACAAACATAGAGATACTTATTTTGTACCAGGGGCAGTGGAGGGTTAAGTGACTTGCCCAAGGAGCTGCAGTGGGAATCGAACCCAGTTCCCTAGGATCAAAGTCCACTGCCCTACTACTAAACACTTCTAAAGCGCTACTAGGGTTACGCAGCGCTGTACAGTTTAACAAAGAAGGCCAGTTCCTAAGCACTAGACTTTACAGCCACAAACTCAAAGACGAACCAATTCATACTTTTCTCTGCACAGAAGGGGGCAGGTTACAAACACCCCTTTTTATTGGAGTGAATGACTTTTGAAACTTTTATGCATTTTTGCAAGATTATTTTGTGAAGGATGGGGTTGGGATGGTCAGGATTTTTTTAAGCCCAATTATCAAAATATCAGGGAAGGGGAGGGGGGGACTAGGGGCCAGAAAGTTAACTGATGATGGCGGAGTGAGGGCAAAACTGAAGATTTACCTAGGGCTCCCAATTCATTGGCACATCAGCATCGTCAGCGTTAGTCACTCAGAGACTGACCGTGAACAGTCCTTCCTCGGCCCTCGGGGCTCTTTATTTTAGACAGTTATCCACATTCGGGGGAAAATGCCCTGCGGGGATAGCGCCACCAAGCGGAGACAAACCGGGCGGCACCGCTGAGCTCTCGGCGCTCGAATCCGTGGGCTTAATTCAAATCTTCCAGCAGAAAAAGAACGCAATAAAGTAACACGTCCCCAACAGCAATAAACTACCCAGCCACACACACAAACAAACAATCATAAACCAAAATAAAGCAACATTATTTACCTGCTGGAGGTTCCGATCCGGCCACGGGACGATCTGCTGCGCTCTGCAACTTTAACCGAGACTCAGAAGAGTAGCCACAAATCCCCAGCATGAAACAAAAGTAAGGGCCGGGGGGTTGGGAAGGAGCTCTCAGGAGGATCGGGGGCTGCTCCTGGGGGCTCCCATGCCTCCCCGATCGCGGGCTGCAGCTCGATTCGCGTCCCGTCCCCCCCTCTAGGGAAGGAAAGGCAGCCGGCGTCGCTGGAGCTCGTTCACCGCTTCGCCCCCTTTCCTCCCGTCCATCCTCCGGATCCCGGACCCGTCTCGAGCCCTGAAGAGCCTGGATCGGTGCTGGGAACGAAGTTTCGGCGCTGCATGCACAGCCCTCGCCTCCACTCCCTCAGCAGCACTTCAAGTTTAAGCAGAGAGTAAACTTCTATTTCATTCTCCCACGCGCACTTTTTTTTTCCACCTACAAAGTTTGGTTTGGGTCCTTAACTGAAATCAGATGATCTACAGAGCCGGGGGTGGTGGGGGGGGGGGGGGACAATTGATTGATCTGCTTTCAATCTAATCCTCCTCCTCCTCCTGCGCTTCCCCCCACCACCGCCTCCCTCTAGTGAGTTGAACCATTTGCTGTTCCAGCTGAGCTGGCCTTTCTCAAATACTGGGGCTGGAGGGAAGAAGGGGAGGGGGGTTGGTAGGGGGGGGAGAAAGTCACAGAGACGACGCGGGATGGAGGCAAACTCGGCTCAGCTTTACCAGCTTGCTGTTAGGTCACAGTTCTGCGGGCTTTCCGTACAATTTTCAAAGGGTCTCACTTATGCGCCGTCCTCTTCATGGGGACACCCCCACCCCTACATCCCAGGTTGTTGATCCTAACTCAGTTGATCATCTCACTTGATGCTTGGGATGTTAAAACACACACAAGTCTCCTTGAAGAATCGGGCTGGTTCTTCTGAGGCACCTGAAAATCATTTGAAATAGTCGTGGATTTGTGATCTCGGTGGGGTGCAGAGAGCTTAAATGCAGTTCCGCTCCCGATGCATAGCTTTCGTTTGCAAATAATTTCCTTACGCTTAGACTTGGCCCCTTCTCTGTTTCATGTTCTTTTCCAAGGCAAAAATACATCTGACCTGGGCTTTCCAAACGCATCCGAGTTTTGCAAAGCAAGATTCCCGCGTTCAAAGCGGTTATCGGGTCGTAAATAGACTCCTCTGTTAAGCAAATTGATGTAATTTCAATTGCAAAATAAAATACACATCAGTCTGCTTGCACAGGTGCCCCCCCCCCCCCCCCCAAAGCCGCTTCACCCTTCATAGGTAAAGGATCATGTTTTATAAGCTGCTTACTAAACACAGAGAGAAGAATTCTTTTGGGAGGGTTTCTGAAACATCTGATCCTGAAAACGGGGGGGAGAAAGGACGTTTGGAATGTTACCCTGGTTTTTCTGGGTTTGATAAAGAACAGTCCCATGAGTTTCCCTAGATAGGAAGGTATCACACTGACAGACGATAGGAGCTGTGTATGTCCTGTAACTATTGTAAATAGCTTCCCATTTCAACTCTATAGTTTAATTGATAACAAACATTGTTATGATATCAGAAACAAAAAAATAAAAAAAACCCTCTAAATTCGTTTCTTGGAATTAAACGTCAAACTTCTCGTTTCTCATTTTATATATATAATGAGGAATATTTTATAGCTAAATCCAGGTCAGGATACTAGTTCTCACAGTCTGACTTTTGAAGAAAACAATTTAGCATTTTCCAATAAAAATACTTGTTTTTTCCAAAATGCTTCCGGTCTATATGCGAACAAAACATTTTTTTTCTTCAAACTTGCATTCGAAAATAATCTCCTGAAGGAAAATGATCAACTAGGGAGAGTGCAGTCTATGTATGACCGAATTCTCTCTCTGTTGCTTGTATGGATTTTGGTTATCTGTATAGGGCCCGGGAATCCCGAAGATGTATTGAAATATAGAGAGGACTGTTATAAAGCAGGCAAAAGCTGCGTCATTTGCGACCGTGAAGGAGATTAGAACCGAGTTTTACTGTGAAGCGACAGAGGGACAGCTTTCTTGCCATGCAAAATATTAGAAATGAATTCAGGCTGTTATCAATACTGATGTTTGAGGACGGCATGCTTGATTCACAAAAGAAGAAACTGAAAACAGAGGAGGAGGAAACTTGAAGGTGGGCGAAATGGAGCAGAGTCTGAGACATCTTTAAAACAAAAGTAAAACTCCTCCAGGAAGGTAATCGTGATGAGTACCCACTGGAGAGGCTGCTGGTACCTTGCCTCAACCCTCAAGACCCCCCTCAAAAGGGCTCAGCGTCCGGTTTGTTTCTGTGAAGCTGAGACTTTAATTAGACAGAGGTTTGGTTTTGGTTATAGCGTCGAATAACTGTCCAGACCTCCCCACCACCCTCCAAACAGTTAAGAACAGTGTCTCAGGCCAGGTATGAAAACACATCATTAATATGAAAATCGTTTCGTGAAATACACGCACACATTTTTAATATAGAGGGTTAAGAAAGCAGCCAGTGTGTTTAACATTGATCATTCTGATTTCTATTGTATTCTGGAGAGATATTAGCATTTAAAATTTGTGAAAGCTTTTAGAGTTAAGTCCATCACACTGAATCCAACTATACACTGTACCTCATATCCAAACCCTTAGGGGCAGAACCCTACTACTACTTATCATTTTTAAAGCGCTACTAGACGTATGCAGCGCTTACAAAGATTTGTAACAGAGTGGAAAACATGAAAAAGGATCTGAGGAAGCTAGAAGAATGGTCTAAGGTTTGGCAACTAAAATTCAATGCGAAGAAATGCAAAGTGATGCACTTAGGGAATAGAAATCCACGGGAGATGTATGTGTTAGGCGGGGAGAGTCTGATAGGTACGGGCGGAGAGAGGGATCTTGGGGTGATAGTATCTGAGGATTTGAAGGAGACGAAACAGAGTGACAAGGCGGTGGCCGTAGCTAGAAGGTTGTTAGGCTGTATAGAGAGAGGTGTGACCAGCAGAAGAAAGGGGGTGTTGATGCCCCTGTATAAGTCGTTGGTGAGGCCCCACCTGGAGTATTGTGTTCAGTTTTGGAGGCCGTATCTTGTTAAGGATGTAAAAAGAATTGAAGCGGTGCAAAGAAAAGCTACGAGAATGGTATGGGATTTGCGTTACAAGACGTATGAGGAGAGACTTGCTGAACTAAACATGTATACTCTGGAGGAAAGGAGAAACAGGGGTGATATGATACAGACGTTCAAATATTTGAAAGGTATTAATCCGCAAACGAACCTTTTCCGGAGATGGGAAGGTGGTAGAACGAGAGGACATGAAATGAGATTGAAGGGGGGCAGACTCAAGAAAAATGTCAGGAAGTATTTTTTCACGGAGAGAGTAGTGGATGCTTGGAATGCCCTCCCGCAGGAGGTGGTGGAAATGAAAACAGTAACAGAATTCAAACACGCGTGGGATAAACATAAAGGAATCCTGTTCCAAGGGAATGGATCCTCAGAAGCTTAGCCAAGATTGGGTGGCAGAGCCGGTGGTGGGAGGCGGGGCTGGTGGTTGGGAGGCGGGGATAGTGCTGGGCAGACTTATACGGTCTGTGCCCTGAAAAGGACAGGTACAAATCAAGGTAAGGTATACACAAAAAGTAGCACATATGAGTTTATCTTGTTGGGCAGACTGGATGGACCATGCAGGTCTTTTTCTGCCGTCATCTACTATGTTACTATGTTACATGAACATGAAGAGACAGTCCCTGCTCGCCTAATTAATATAACTAAATTGTAAACACAGGACAGTCAGACAAGAAAAGAACTTTTGGAAAAGAGCACAAGAAAAATGAAGAGAGGCAGGTATTCCACCAAAAGAGGAGCAACAGAGATGAAGGTGTGAAAACAGGTGGAAACTGGTTAAGTGTAGTCCCTGGTACTCTGTGGCCATATTCTCTCCTCTGCAGGGCTTGTTTTGAGGGGGTACTTGGGGGTACTGCGCACCCGCACCTTTTCCATCATCTGCTAAAATTGACCCATGGTCTCCAAGTTTTAAATAGAGGAGTGTGGTAGCCGTGTTAGTCCACTCTTAAGGTTATCAATAGAAATCAAACAAAATAAGTTTTAAATGAAAGCGCTCAGGTACTACACACCAATTCAGCCTTGCCATAGATTCTGTGACTGGTTGCAGGGGGCCTGGCTATTGTGGGGTGGGTTCCTCAGTGATCACCCCACCTCTGAAGGGTGGCCTAGCATTTTTTTTTTTTTTGTTACATTTGTACCCTGCGCTTTCCCTCTCATGGCAGGCTCAATGCGGCAATGGAGGGTTAAGTGACTTGCACAGAGTCACAAGGAGCTGCCTGTGCCTGAAGTGGGAATTGAACTCAGTTCCTCAGGACCAAAGTCCACCACCCTAACCACTAGGCTACACCTCCACTATTGCTACTATTTGAGATTCTACATAGAATGTTGCTATTCCACTAGCGCAACGTTCCATGTAGATGTCGGCCCTTGCAGATCACCAATGTGGCCACGCAGACTTCTGCTTCTGTGAGTCTGACATCCTGCACGTACGTGCAGGACGTCAGACTCACAGAAACAGAAGCCTGCACAGCCTTCTACATGGAATGTTGCTAGTGGAATAGCAACATTCCATGTAGAATCTCCAATAGTATCTATTTTATTTTTGTTACATTTGTACCCTGCGCTTTCCCACTCATGGCAAGCTCAATGCGGCTTACATGGGGCAATGGAGGGTTAAGTGACTTGCCCAGAGTCACAAGGAGCTGCCTGTGCCTGAAGTGGGAATGGAACTCAGTTCCTCAGGACCAAGGTCCACCACCGGCCCTTGCAGATCACCAATGTGGCCACGCAGGCCTCTGCTTCTGTGAGTCTGACGTCCTGCACGTACGTGCAGGACGTCAGACTCACAGAAACAGAAGCCTGTGCAGCCTTCTACATGGAATGTTGCTAGTGGAACAGCAACATTCCATGTAGAATCTCCAATAGTAGCAACATTCCATGTAGAATCTCCAATAGTATCTATTTTATTTTTGTTACATTTGTACCCTGCGCTTTCCCACTCATGGCAGGCTCAATGCAGCTTACATGGGGCAATGGAGGGTTAAGTGACTTGCCCAGAGTCACAAGGAGCTGCCTGTGCCTGAAGTGGGAATGGAACTCAGTTCCTCAGGACCAAGGTTCACCACCGGCCCTTGCAGATCACCAATGTGGCCACGCAGGCCTCTGCTTCTGTGAGTCTGACGTCCTGCACGTACGTGCAGGACGTCAGACTCACAGAAACAGAAGCCTGTGCAGCCTTCTACATGGAATGTTGCTAGTGGAACAGCAACATTCCATGTAGAATCTCCAATAGTAGCAACATTCCATGTAGAATCTCCAATAGTATCTATTTTATTTTTGTTACATTTGTACCCTGCGCTTTCCCACTCATGGCAGGCTCAATGCAGCTTACATGGGGCAATGGAGGGTTAAGTGACTTGCCCAGAGTCACAAGGAGCTGCCTGAAGTTTGAGTACCGGCACCCTTTTTTTGCTAGAAAAGAATGCGCTGCCTCCAACACAGAAGAGGTCACAATTCTGCAGCACTGACAGTAAACTGTGGGAGGAAGATACACAAGCACAAGCACATTGAACAAGACTTACAATATAAGAAGCAGGAAAGACGCTTTCCTCAAGGGGTTTAAGAGTTTATACAGATGATCTTATAACAGTACACATATGATGTCTAAAATGAATAGCAAACCCATATTGCGTTAGATTGCTGAATTTCCATCTTCATCTTAGTCCGATGTGTAGAAATACCGGCCAACACACAAGTTGTAGGGAATAACTTTTAGCTGGACTAATTTATCACAGTAGTAAGCCTCTGTTTTCTGTATACGGCAGCTTCCCATGTGAGAAGTAGTTAAGGGAAGTTTTCTTAGGTTGATCACAGCAACAAAGGTGTGAAATAAAAATTGCTAGTTTGACCCTGGAAGTGGAAGGTTGCAATTAAGAAACACAGTCGATGAGTTCCGCCAACCAAGTTCCTTACCTACCTGCTTATTATGCATGCCTCAGCATTAATAATGTATATCAGAGAGAGAAGAAATGTACATAAGTACATAAGTAATGCCATACTGGGAAAAGACCATCAAGCCCAGCATCCTGTTGCCGACAGCGGCCAATCCAGGTCAAGGGCCTATGAAGTGTCCCCTGCCTGTGTATTTTTTGAAAGAGTAAACAATTAATTTGCATCTACCTATTCCACTCAACTCTTATATTCAAAACAGACTCCCCTTGGGATGGGCTTCCTCCCACCCAGGGACCTCCCATCCACTCCCCCCCCCCCCTCCCCAGTGACTCTAAACCAGGGTTTCTAGCCTTCTAGTACTTCCTATCTAATACGGAATTACATAGAGAAGCATGGTGGATATGTGGAACGGCCTCCCAGTGGAGGTGGTGGAGACAAAAACTGTATCTGAATTCAAGAAAGCATGGGGCAAGCATGTGGTATCTCTTAGGAAGAGGAGGAGATAGTGGATTGGCAGACTGAATGGGTCTTTTGGCCTTTATGTGCCATCATGTGTCTATGTTTCTAACTCATGGTTTTGTAGACCTCTATGATATCCTGTATCAGCTGTCTCTTCTCCAAACTGAAGAGCCCCAACCTCGCCAGCCTTTCCTCTTATGAGAGGAGTTTCATTCTCTTAATCATTTTAGTGACCCTCTTTGTACATTTTCGAATTCCGCTGCAACTTTTTTGAGATGTGGTGACCAGAATTGCACACAATCCTCAAGGTGAGCTCATGCCATGGAGCAATACAGAGGCGTTATAATTTTCCAAGTACGGTCCATGACAACACCTAGATACTTTTCCTTGGTGGTGACTCCTAATGTGGAATCCAGGGTTAAATGGCCAGTTCTGTCAATGGAGGAAGGTGGAGTGCCACAAGGACCAGTGCTTTTTAATATATTTATAAATGATCTGGAAATGGGAATGACGAGTGAGGCGATTAAATTTGCAGATGACACTAAACTGTTTCAAGCTGTTAAATCTCATGTAAACTATGAGAAAATGCAGGAGGACCGGGCATGAAAATAGCAGATGAAATTTAACATGGAAAAGTGCAACGTGATGCATATTGGGAAGAATAATCCAAATTGTAGCTACATGATGCTAAGTTCCAAATTGGGAGTCTTGGTGTCATCGTGGACAATACGTTGAAATCTTCTGCTCATTGTGCAGTAGCAGCCACAAAAGCAAGCAGACTGTTAGGGATATTATAATGCTTCTGTACCACTCCATTGTGCCTACACTACCGCAAGCCATTTTTCAGCGCACCTTAGTAAAAGGACCCCAGAGACATTCTTTTTTCCTGGGGTTCTACAGACTGAAGTAAACACTGTATATTCACTCATCTCTTTAGACTCTTTTACTTGTGTCTGTGGTCCCTTTTGTGGTAATTCAGTTCTGGATTGGATTGGGGTTCAGCAAAGAAATAGAAGAACAACCCTCCACACCAGAAATCACTGCGGAAACCCAGGCCAAGGTATCGGCCTGCTTATCCGACATTGCTGCCTGGATGTCCAACCGCCACCTGAAACTGAACATGGCCAAGACTGAACTTATTGTTTTCCCACCCAAACCCACTTCTCCTCTCCCTTCACTCTCTATCTCAGTTGATAACACCCTCATCGTCCCCGTCTCACCTGCCCGCAACCTCGGTGTCATCTTCGACTCCTCCCTCTCCTTCTCTGCGCATATCCAGCAGATAGCCAAGACCTGTCGCTTCTTCCTCTATAACATTAGCAAAATTCGCCCCTTCCTGTCCGAGCACACCACCCGAACTCTCATCCACTCTCTCATTACCTCTCGCCTTGACTACTGCAACCTACTCCTCACCGGCCTCCCACTTAGCCATCTATCCCCCCTTCAGTCCATTCAGAACTCTGCCGCACGTCTTATCTTCCGCCTTAACCGATATACTCATATCACCCCTCTCCTCAAGTCACTTCACTGGCTTCCGATCAGATACCGAATACAGTTCAAGCTTCTCCTACTCACCTACAAATGCACTCGATCTGCAGCCCCTCCTTACCTCTCTACCCTCATCTCCCCTTACGTCCCTACCCGTAACCTCCGCTCTCAAGACAAATCCCTCCTTTCAGTACCCTTCTCCACCACCGCCAACTCTAGGCTTCGCCCCTTCTGCCTCGCCTCTCCCCATGCTTGGAACAAACTCCCTGAGCCCATACGCCGGGCCCCCTTCCTACCCATCTTCAAATCATTGCTCAAAGCCCACCTCTTCAATGTCGCCTTCGGCACCTAATCACTACATCTCTTCTCAGGAAATCTCATCTACCCCAACTTGACATTTCGTCCTTTAGATTGTAAGCTCTTCTGAGCAGGGACCATCCTTATTCGTTAATTTGTACAGCGCTGCGTAACCCTAGTAGCGCTCTAGAAATGTTAAGTAGTAGTAGTAGTAGTAGAAGAACAACCCTCCATGGGAAACACAAAGTTCAAAACAAACAGTGGAGGTGACCAAAAACCAAAAAAAAAAGGACATTCCACACCAAGGGTGCTGCAAAGTTTGTTTAATGTTCAAAAGACTCAACATATGCTGAGAACGAGCAGCGATCCTCTCTGTACTAAATGCTCTGACCTTATGATCTCCTGCGAATGAATTTTTTGTAGCTGCGATTTCATCACTTTGTGATATTAAAATGCCGTGTGTTGACATACAGATCGCTTACTGTTCTTCAGACTCCTTGCTGAGTCTTTTGAAGACTAAATAAACTTTGCAGCACCCTTGGTGTGGAATGTCCTTTTTCGGTTTTTGGTCATCTCCGCTGTTTGCTTTGGCTTGGGGTTCCCCACATAGGGCTAGATTCTAAATATAACACCAAAAAAAAAAAATCAGCAATGAAAAAAGCCATGCTTAGTGCCAGGGGCGGACTGACGGTGACCTGCGTCCCAGGCGGTAAAGGTCATTGGGCCCCCCCCCGGCCGCTGCCTGCTGCCCCCGCCGCCCCCTCCCACACACTACAGCCTCCCCTACCACCGCAGCTGCCGCCTCCCCTCTCGCACACCACAGTCTCCCAAGCCTCAGTGGTTCCTTCCAGGTCCTATCTTCAAGGGCCCTGGTGGTAAAGTGGCTTCTTCGGGGGCAGGAAAGAACCCCACTACTACCACTATTCTGCCCGGCGCCACCTCGTTTTCAAAACGGGTGCCGAGACTTCCCATGGTAGTCTTATGGGTCTCAACAGTCTTGCAAGACTGCCGCAGGGAGTCTCGGCAGCCATTTTGAAAACATGGAGGTGCTGGGTGGAACAGCGGCAGCAGGCAGGAAAGAGGGTTGTTCTTTTATGCCCCCGCAAAGGCGACTAGACCACCAGGGCTCTTCAAGGTGGGACCGGGGAGGGCCCACTGAGGCTCGGGGGGCTGTAGTGTGCAGAAGTAGTGACAGCGGGGGACGGGGAGCCTCTGCGCCCCCTAGAGTCTCTGGGCCCTCAGGCACTGCCTGGTTAGACACAGTTTATAAAATGTGCATAGCGGCCATCCTGCGACTAAAATTTAGGTGCAGCCATTTATGCCAACTATAACCCGGGGGAAGTGCCCACATCTTATTTAGGCATGGATCGGGGATATTCTTCAACAGTGCACATCATTTTCAGGAATGTCCATGACCTACCCATACCCCTCTCATGGCCACACCCCTGCCCCTTTTAAGATCTGCCCCTTTTAAGATCTGCCCCTTAGAATTTACATGCACTACTTTACAGAATACGCTTAGAAATTTACGTGCATAAATTCTAATTAGTGCTGATAATTACATAGTAACATAGTAGATGATGGCAGAAAAGACCTGCACAGTCCATCCATTCTGCCCAACAAGATAAACTCATATGTGTATCCTTACCTTGATTTGTACCTGCCTTTTTCAGGGCATAGACCGTACAAGTCTGCCCAGCAGTATTTCCCGCCTCCCAACCACCAGTCCCGCCTCCCATCACCGGCTCTGGCAAAGACCGTATAAGTCTGCCTCCACTGTCCTCACCTCCCAACCACCAACCCCTCTTCCCCCACCTGCTCCACCACCCAATTTCGGCTAAGCTGCTGAGGATCCAATCCTACTGTATTACTTGTTATTGGCCAATTATCAGTGCCAATTAGCTTTTTAAGCAATTAAGTTGCGCACACAAATTGGCTACACATGCAACCTTAGTTGCCGTTTGTAGAATCTGGGGGATACTGGGCAACCTTCTCCATTCTCACTGAATTCCAAATGGTTCTTCTCTCCTCCATCACGTCCTCTTCCACCAGACTCTCTGACCAGTAATCTTTTCCCACAATATCTTCTCCCGTGGTTAAGCTCCAGGCTGAAGCTTCTTTCTCTCCTTTGGTGACTTGGAGTTCAAGCTATCAGGGTCACTCTTTGCATTCACAGTTAGGCAGAGTTTCTTCACTCCGAGACATTAACTACAACTCAAGGAAACTTCACACTAGACAAACTAAATAGGCCCAAGGGTTGGACCATACGCCAAGCACTCTCCCTATCCATCTTCAAAGCCTTACTCAAAGCCCACCTCTTCAATGTCGCTTTTGGAACCTAACCACTGTACCTCTACCCAGGTAATCTAGACTGTTCCAATTTTTGATTGTCTGCACTCCTTGTCCTTCTTGTCCTTTAGATTGTAAGCTCCTTTGAGCAGAGACTGTCCTTCTTTGTTTTTTGTACAGCGCTGCGTAACCCTAGTAGCGCTCTAGAAATGTTAAATAGTAGTAGTAGTAGACTTAAACACACATTGAAGGAAGTCCACAAAACAACTACCACAAAGTAAATCCGCTCAGCCTTGTACACCTTACCCTATGTGTCTCTGGTTTATATGGGTCCAGGAAAGAACCATTCCTGCCATTTTGGCACGGGATGCATTATCAGGAAGCTTCACACCTCCACGGACATATATCTATCGATCCACTTGTAAATCATGACATCACATGTATGTATTGATAGTGGTGATCCCACAAACCTCAAAATCTCAAATTATAATAAATATTAGGTATGGTCCGTCAGCGGTTGACTCAACGGAATCCATAGTGCACCAAAATCTTCATCGGCCCTATTGATCAATCTTATCTTCACTCATTTTATTCTTCCATAATGTAGACATCTTTGTATAATTAATTTTCTCTTTATATAAAAGTATTAATTCACTTATCTTAGCAGTGGATTCCCCTATGAGTATCCCTGCTAAGTGAATTAATACTTTTATATAAAAAGAAAATTAGTTATAAAAAGATTTCTACATTATGGAAGATTAAAATGAGTTATGGAAAATAAAATGAGTGAAGATAAGATTGATCAATAGGGCTGATGAAGATTTTGGTGTACTATGAATTCCCTTGAGTCAACTTGGGAATAGCACCGCTAAGAGTCCATACTAAATATTTAATTGTGGAACCATAGAAACATGTCGGCAGATAAGGGCCAAATGGCCCATCTAGTCTACCCATCCACAGCAACCACTATCTCCTCCTCTCCCTAAGAGATCCCACGTGCCTGTCCCATGCTTTCTTCAATTCAGACACAGTCCTCGACTCCATCTCTTCCACCGGGAGGCGATTCTACGCATCCCCCACCCTTTCCTTGAAAAAGTACTTCCTTAGATTACTCCTGAGCCTTTAACCTCTTAAGTTCATCATATGCCCCCTCATTCATGAGTTTTTCTTCATTTGAAAGAGGCTCACCTCCTGTACATTAATGCCACAGAGGTATTTAAACGTCTCTATCATATCCCCTCTCTCCCACCTATAATCAATCTGCTGGTCCAAAATCATCTCCTTTCAAGTGTAATGTTGAAGATCATTTCAGACTAGCTGACTAATTATGTATTAATTATGCATTTTTAGTTGCCCCTGATGCAGCCTTTAGAAAGATGAAACATGGCCACGTCAGACATGGCATATCCTAGAGTTGATTGGAATAAAAGTTCTCCTCTATTAGAAGACTTGTGTTCTGCTTTTTGTGGACTCCTTGTGATCTTGGGCAAGTCACCTGACCCTCCATTGCCTCAGGTACAAAATCAAACTGTGAGGTCTCCAGGGACAGGGAAATACCTAGTATACCTGAATGTAACTCACCTTGAGCTACTACTGAAAAAGGTGTGAGCAAAATCCAAATAACTAACTCTTGCAGATATTTTAGAAAAAGCTCTAGACTGGGAGATCTTTTTCTGAAACACCACAGAAATCGAGCACTACGTGTTCCCTTAAATTCTATAGAATTTATATAGTGCTGGGGAGGAGACGGCTGTCTTGGTACATGTGGGTACTAATGACATAGGAAAATGTGGGAGAGAGGTTCTGGAAGCAAAATTTAGGCTCTTAGGTAGAAAGCTGAAATCCAGATCCTCCAGGGTAGCATTTTCTGAAATGCTACCTGTGCCACGCGCAGGACCCAAGAGACAGGCAGAGCTCCAGAGTCTCAATGCGTGGATGAGACGATGGTGCAGGGAGGAGGGCTTTAGATTTGTTAGGAACTGGGCAACATTCTGGGGAAGGGGGAGCCTATTCCGAAAGGATGGGCTCCATCTTAACCAGAGTGGGACCAGGCTGCTGGCATCGGCGTTTAAGAAGGAGATAGAGCAGCTTTTAAACTAGAAATGGGGGGAAGGCCGACAGTCGCTCAAAAGAGCATGGTTCGGGATAAGGTATCTTTCAAAGATATCACCATAACAGGGAAGATAGAGTATCCTGATAGTGAGGTTGCAAAAGAGATTGTAGTAGATCGGGTATCTTTAAATAACAATAAAAATCAGACAAAAGATTGCCAATTAATACTGTCAAGTACTAAGCATGATGTACTTAGGAACAACAAACATAGTTTGAAATGTCTATATGCGAATGCCAGGAGCCTAAGAAATAAGATGGGGGAGTTGGAATATATTGCACTAAATGAAAAATTAGATATAATAGGCATCTCTGAGACCTGGTGGAAGGAGGATAACCAGTGGGACACTGTCATACCGGGGTACAAATTATATCGTAGTGATAGGGTGAATCGGATTGGTGGAGGGGTAGCATTGTATATTAACGAGAGCCTTGAATCAAATAGATTGAAAATTCTGCAGGAAACAAAACACTCCTTGGAATCACTGTGGATTGAAATTCCATGTGCAAAGGGGAAAAGGATAGTGATAGGAGTGTACTACCGTCCGCCTGGCCAGGACGAACAGACGGATGCGGAAATGTTAAAGGAAATCAGGGACGCAAACAAACTGGGCAACACAATAATAATGGGGGATTTCAATTACCCGCATATAGACTGGGTTAATGTAACATCTGTACACGCAAGGGACATAAGATTTCTTGATGAAATCAAGGACAGCTTCATGGAACAGCTAGTTCAGGAGCCGACAAGAGAAGGAAAAATACTAGACTTAGTCCTTAGTGGTGCTCATGATCTAGTGCAGGGGGTAACGATACGAGGGCCGCTTGATAACAGTGATCATAATATGATCGGTTTTGATATTGGCATTGAAGGAAGTGAAACTAGGAAATCAAGTACGCTAGCGTTTAACTATAGAAAAGGTGATTACGACAAAATGAGAAAAATGGTGAAAAAAAGACTGAAAGGAGCAGCTCGCAGAGTAAAAAACTTGCATCAGGCGTGGATGCTGTTTAAAAACACCATCCTGGAGGTTCAGGACAAATATATTCCACGTATTAGAAAAAAGGGAAAAAAGACTAAACGTCAGCCGGCGTGGCTAAACAGTAAGATAAAGGAAATCATTAGAGCCAAAAAACAATCCTTCAGAAAGTGGAGAAGAGAACCAACTGAAAGTAACAGGATAGATCATAAGGAATGCCAAGCCAAATGCAAAGCAGAGATAAGGAGGGCAAAAAAGGACTTTGAGAAGAAATTAGCGTTGGAAGCAAAAATACATAGTAAAAATTTTTTTAGATACATTAAAAGCAGGAAACCGGCCAAAGAGTCGGTTGGGCCGCTGGACGAAATGGTGTTAAAGGGGCGATCAAGGAGGACAAAGCCGTAGCGGAGAAATTAAATGAATTCTTTGCTTCGGTCTTCACCGAGGAGGATTTGGGGGGGACACCGGTGCCGGAAAGAATATTTGAAGCGGGGGAGTCGGAGAAACTAAACAAATTCTCTGTAACCTTGGAGGATGTAATGGGTCAGTTCAGCAAGCTGAAGAGTAGTAAATCACCGGGACCTGATGGTATTCATCCCAGAGTATTAATAGAACTAAAAAATGAACTTGCGGAGCTACTGTTAGAAATATGCAATCTGTCCCTAAAATCGAGTGTAGTACCGGAAGACTGGAGGGTAGCCAATGTTACTCCGATTTTTAAGAAGGGTTCCAGAGGAGATCCGGGAAATTATAGACCGGTGAGTCTGACGTCGGTGCCGGGCAAGATGGTGGAGGCTATTATTAAGAATAAAATTGCAGAGCATATACAAAAACATGGACTGATGAGACAAAGTCAGCACGGATTTAGTGAAGGGAAGTCTTGCCTCACCAATCTAATGCATTTTTTTGAGGGGGTAAGCAAACATGTGGACAATGGGGAGCCGGTTGATATTGTATATCTGGATTTTCAGAAGGCGTTTGACAAAGTGCCGCACGAAAGACTCCTGAAGAAATTGCAGAGTCATGGAATCGGAGGTAGGGTATTATTATGGATTAAGAACTGGTTGAAAGATAGGAAGCAGAGAGTAGGATTGCGTGGCCAGTATTCTCAGTGGAGGAGGGTAGTTAGTGGGGTCCCGCAGGGGTCTGTGCTGGGTCCGTTGCTTTTTAATGTATTTATAAATGACCTAGAGATGGGAATAACTAGTGAGGTAATTAAATTCGCCGATGACACAAAATTATTCAGGGTCGTCAAGTCGCAGGAGGAATGTGAACGATTACAGGAGGACCTTGCGAGACTGGGAGAATGGGCGTGCAAGTGGCAGATGAAGTTCAATGTTGACAAGTGCAAAGTGATGCAGTTGGGTAAGAGGAACCCGAATTATAGCTACGTCTTGCAAGGTTCCGCGTTAGGAGTTACGGATCAAGAAAGGGATCTGGGTGTCGTCGTCGATGATACGCTGAAACCTTCTGCTCAGTGTGCTGCTGCGGCTAGGAAAGCGAATAGAATGTTGGGTGTTATTAGGAAGGGTATGGAGTCCAGGTGTGCGGATGTTATAATGCCGTTGTATCGCTTCATGGTGCGACCGCACCTGGAGTATTGTGTTCAGTACTGGTCTCCGTATCTCAAAAAAGATATAGTAGAATTGGAAAAGGTACAGCGAAGGGCGACGAAAATGATAGTGGGGATGGGACGACTTTCCTATGAAGAGAGGCTGAGAAGGCTAGGGCTTTTCAGCTTGGAGAAGAGACGGCTGAGGGGAGATATGATAGAAGTGTATAAAATAATGAGTGGAATGGATCGGGTGGATGTGAAGCGACTGTTCACGCTATCCAAAAATACTAGGACTAGAGGGCATGAGTTGAAGCTACAGTGTGGTAAATTTAAAACGAATTGGAGAAAATTTTTCTTCACCCAACGTGTAATTAGACTCTGGAATTCGTTGCCGGAGAACGTGGTACGGGCGGTTAGCTTGACGGAGTTTAAAAAGGGGTTAGATAGATTCCTAAAGGACAAGTCCATAGACCGCTATTAAATGGACTTGGAAAAATTCCGCATTTTTAGGTATAACTTGTCTGGAATGTTTTTACGTTTGGGGAGCGTGCCAGGTGCCCTTGACCTGGATTGGCCACTGTCGGTGACAGGATGCTGGGCTAGATGGACCTTTGGTCTTTCCCAGTATGGCACTACTTATGTACTTATGTACTAGAATGTCAAACACAGAAGAAAGCGGACCTCCACAATGGAAAATCCAAGAGAAGGGCCTTCGCTGTGCCCTTCCCTTAAATTCTATAACAACATGCATGAATTCAAGTAACGTCCCTGACATGCCTACACTTCTCCCATGGCCATGTCCCCCTTTTAGCTATGTACTTTGGAATTTACACGCACCTCTTTTTATATTACACCTAAAAAGAAGCACGCATAAATTCCAACTATTGCCAATTAGTGATGATAATTGGTTATTATCAGCCAGTTATCATCTCTGATTGACTCATTACTCAATTGGTCACACACACAATTTGATATGTGCTACTTTAGCGCCTTATATAGAATCCAGCCCTTACCCCTGGATTCTATTTATGGCGCCTAGATTCCACACAGAGATATGCGTGTAATCTAATTAGCTTGACAAGGTAATTAGCATTTTGAACAGCACTTAACAAGCAATAACGAGCACTAATTGGCAATAATTACAACTTATGTGTGGAAATTGCTAACCGTATTCTATAAAGAATCCGCCTAAATTACAAAGCGCACAGTTAAAAATAAAGACACTTAGCTTAAAAGGGGCATGTTTATGGACATATTTATTGTTGTTTTGTGGCCATTCCAAAATTTCCACGCATAATTAAAGAATATGGGTCAGTGCACCTAAATCTATGCATATGGATTTACACCAGGTTTTTATTGGCATAAATGCATGCACATAAATTTAGGCGCTACGGTATCGACTAAGCGTATTCTATATACTGTGCCTAAATTTGATAGAATACGCTTAATACTGCATGGATTCTTTAGGCGCCATATATAGAATCTAGCCCTTAGCGCCTAACTTTAGACGCAAGGATTTACGCCAAGTAAACCCTGGTATAAATCCTCACATCTAAATTAGGCACAGATTCCCCTTATTCTATAACAGTGTGCATAAATTTTAGGAACATCCCCATCTGCCCATGACCCTCCTATGGCTGCACCTCCTTTTCGTAGCCCCGCGTAAAATTTATGAACAGATCTCCACAACTAAAAATGCAGGCATAAATTTTAATTAAGGCCAATTAGTGCAGATAATTGATTATTAGTACCCAATTATCAGCACTAATTAGCTCATTATTTAATTACATTGCGCATGCAAATTGGGTACATGGCCAAAGCTGCATGTGCAATTTTAAGTGCCATTTATAGAATTTCAGGGTGTGTGTAAACAGGGGTTTTCTACTGTTAGGGTCTTGAAACCAAGAGGACACTACATAAGTACATAACTACATAAGTATTGCCATACTGGGAAAGACCAAAGGTCCATCAAGGCCAGCATCCTGTTTGCAACAGTGGCCAATCCAGGTCACAAATACCTGGCAAGATCCCAAAAATGTACAAAACATTTTATACTGCTTATCCCAGAAATGGTGGATTTTCCCCAGTCCTTTTAATAACGGTCTATGGACTTTTCCTTTAGGAAGCCATCCAAACCTTTTTTTTAAACTCTGCTAAGCTAACCGCCTTTACCACTGGATTAGTTGTAATGAAAAGCTCATAACACACTTTCGCTCAGGAGAATGGAGCAACACTGATTCTGAGAAGTGGATATGGGAAAAGGTTCGTGTTTATAGTAGACGTCAGTGAATGGGATTAAATGAAAGGATGGATGTTTACAGGACAGGGAATGAAAAATGCTGAAATATTTCTGGAATAAGTGAGATGATACAGCTGAAAAGTGAATGAGTAGAAGGAAAAAGGGAGGTGATGAGTTTTCTTAAGGATTGCTTCCAATATACAGGACTGGTTTCAATCCAGAGGAGCTGATTCAGCATTCATCACCATTTCCCAGTGACAGAATGAGAAAAGGCATGAGGAATCAGACCCATAATGTTTGTCTATTGTTTTAAGACATACAGGGCATGGAAAGAAAGGTTACATAACAGACTCTTCTTACAGGTCTTTTGAATTCAACTCCTGGGGCCAAATGTGGATTCCGGGGTGATTTCACAGTTTTTAGTTTTTTTGAGGGCAGATTCAGCTGGCTGCTCTTTTCTGTTCCTTTTTCTTTTCTAGCTCCGTTAGAACCGTGTTTTAGAAAAAGCTCCATATTTGCCAAGCCTGTTAAATATTTATTTTGTTGGATTTAGCTGAATGTCCTCCCTTGGGAGGTGGTGGAGATGAAAACGATAACGGAATTCAAAAATGCATGGGATAAACATTAAAGAATCCTGTTCAGAAGGAATGGTTCCTCAGAAGCTTAGCGGAGATTGGGTGGCAGAGCCGGAGGCGTGGCTAGTGGGTAGGAGGCGGGGCTAGTGCTGGGCAGACTTCAACGGCCTGTGCCCTGAAAATGGCAGATACAAATCAAAGTCAGGTACACACATAAAGTAGCACATATGAGTTTATCTTGTTGAGCAGACTGGATGGACCGTACAGGTCTTTCTCTGCCGTCATCTACTATGCTACTATGTTACATTGTATTAATCTGCAAACAAACCTTTTCCAGAGACAGGAAGGCGGTAGGACATGAATTGAGGTTGAAGGGGGGAGGGGGGGGGCAGACTTAAGAGTTATGTCAGGAAGTATTTTTTCACGGAAAGGGTGGTGGATACATGGAATGCCGTCCCGTGGGAGGTGGTGGAGTTGAAAACGGTAATACAATTCAAACATACGTGGGATAAACACAAAGGAATCCTGTTTAGAAGGAATGGATCCATGGAATCTTAGCGGAGATTGGGTGGCAACACTGGTAATTGGGAAGCAAAACCGGTGCTGGGCAGACTTCTACGGTCTACGTCCTGATCGTGACTGAATAAATATGGATGGGTTGTAGTGTAAATTTTAAGGGGCTTTGATGTTAGCTTCAGAACTTTTAGTACAAGAACAGTGCTGGGCAATACTTTAAAACAAACAGGATGAAATACTTTTTCACTCAATGAATAGTTAAGCTGTGGAACACTTTGCTGGAGGAGGTGGTGGTAACAGCGATTACTGTATCTGGGTTTTAAAAAGGTTTGGACAAATTCCTGAAGGAAAAGTCCATAGTCTGCTTTTGAGACAGACACGGGAAGCCAGTGGCGTAGCCAGACAGCCAGTTTTGGGTGGGCCTGAGCCCAAAGTGGGTGGGCACAAAATTTTCTCTGCTGCGCCCTCCCTCCACCACTATACCCACCATTTCCCCCCCTCCCCACCTATCCCCTCTGTATGCAACATGTGTCCCTCCCCTCCACCTCATACACAGCCAAGACTTCTCCCTTCCTCACCCCTCCACCCCTTTGCTGCATCTCCCTCACCCACCAACCAAGCCTCATCTTTCCATCTTCCCTCCCCCCTGTGCAGCATCTTTCTTTCCATCTTCCCTTCCCCCTGTGCAGCTGCTGTGTCCTCCCGTCTTCCCTCCCCCATGCGACATCTTCCCCCCCCCCTCCCCGTGCAGCTGCAGCATCTCACCCTCCTTGCAGGCCCGCCCAGCAGCAAAGCTCCTGACGGCGATTCCAGTCACAGCGATTCCCACATGCTGCCTGCCGGCTGCCGCTCAACAATCTCCTCGCGCTACTAAGCGCTAACCCGGAAGTCTCTCCTGCAGAGGAGAGACTTCCGGGTTAGCGCTTAGTAGCGCGAGGAGATTGAGCGGCAGCCGGCACTGGCAGGCAGCGTGTGGGAATCGCTGCGACTGGAATCGCCGTCAGGAACTTTGCTGCTGGGCGGGCCTGACCTGAAATTGGGTGGGCCCAGGCCCACCTGGGCCCGCCCGTGGCTACGCCCCTGCGGGAAGCAACTGCTTGCCCTGGGATTTGTAGTATGGCGTGCTGCCATGATTTGGGTTTCTGTCAGGTACTTGTGACCTGGCTTGGCCACTGTGTGGAAAACAGGATGCTGGGCTAGATGGACCATTGGTCTGACCCAGTATGGCTACTCTTGTGTTCTTATGTATGACTTCTATGGACTGTGCCCTGAGAATGGCAAGGACAAATCAAACTTGGGTATACATATAAAGTATCACACACCATGTAAAATGAGTTTATCTTGTTGGGCAGACTGGATGGACCAGACAGGTCTTTATCTGCCGTCATTTACTATGTTACTCTTTGGGGTTCTACATGGAATGTTGCTACTAATTGGGATTCCAGAATCTTGTAACTCTTTAGGATTCCACAATCTTCAGAACTTTTAGTACAAGAACAGTGCTGGGCAGACTTTTACGGTCTGTGCCCTGAGAATGACGAGGACAAATCAAACTCGGGTATACATATAAAGTATCACATACCATGTAAAATGAGTTTATCTTGTTGGGCAGACTGGATGGACCGTACAGGTCTTTATCTGCCGTCATTTACTATGTTACTAAGTTCTTTATTTTCAGTTGTAGCTCTGAGTTACTTTTGGGTACATTGCGTATTTTCCTGTCCCCAGAGGGCTTACAGTCTAAGGGAACATTTTAGTAAATATAAGTGCATGTTATCTGCAGCAGAGCCCATAGGAATAAAATGGGTCCTGTGGCAGATAATATGAGCTAATCGTTAAGAAAAGATCCCCTAAGTTTGTACCTGAATCAATGGAGGAGCAAGTGGATTTAAAACAGTCTTCCCTGGTTCTTAGCCTGCTTCTCTAACCATCAGCCAAGGATAATGTTAGAATGCACAGACCTAAACGTGTATTTTCTAACCTAGATGAGCTATACAAAATTATCCTCGGCGTGTCTGCTTAGTGTCACCACTGTAGGCCTCGCCACTCGCTGAAGTTTTACGGCACAGCAGCTCAGCCCGTGGACTGGTAGAACTTGGCTATCCTGGTCTTGGTGAAACCATTTGCCACTCGTCTGTTTGAATAAATCAGAGGCTTTGCCAAAGTTGTTTTCTAAATTTTCCAACAGAATAAAAACAACTGGAATGAGATCTCTGCTTTTAGAGACAGGCTGACCTTGAACTGAAGCTCCAGGCGGGGAAGCAGGCCTTCCTTTCAGGCATCTTAAGCCTTTGCTCCTAGCTTCTGGCTGTTCGGTCTGTTGTCCTTGGCTTCCTCTGCATTTCTTCAGCTCTAATATAAATATTTTGCACATCCATTCCTCTTTGATGTTTCCCTTTTTAGACATACAATTATCACAACAGCGAGAGCCCTGAACTAGTGCCTGGGTTGGAATTGGCCCAGTTTATCTCCTGTTTTAGAGCAATGAGGGGGGAATCCTTTAGGAGGGCACCTCTATTTGGGCATCCCAAGGGTGAGTGGTAGGATCCTATTCTATAAGGGAACCTTGACGCCTAGGGCACCGGAAAAATCTGCACTCAACTAGTATTCTATAAAAGGCCCATCCATGTAGCATTCTATAAAAGGCTCTCAGCATAGATCACCCTTTATCGAATAACGCTTAGAACGGGTTCCTGCGACCCAACTTTAGTCACCAGCATTTAAGCCTGCTGAAACTTGGCGTAAATGCTGGCGCCTAATTTTGGGGAGTTTGGCACGCAAATCACAGTATTCTATAACATCACGCCTAACTTTTAGGAACGTTCCCTGATCTACCTACACCCCTCCCATGGACACACCCCTTTTGAGATGCACAATCCAGAATAAAAAAAACACGTTACTGGATACGAGAACTATATGTTCTGAAAATTACAATCAAGAGTAATACATTTCTCAACTTATTTTATAATACTGTATATAAACTTAATTTCATTGTAATATGATTTTCCTACTAACATTATAAGCTGGCCAGTACTTGTTCTTGAAAACAATCACTGCAGGTTCCTTTCTCGTAGAATCTAGCTTCTCCCCGCCACAAGTTTGATTAAAACGCTGTATCTTCATCATATCCAACAGAGCCTGGAAATTCTTTAGAATAACCTAAATAGTATCCAAACCGCATTACACACACACACACACAAAACAATACGAAGAGTAGCCCCCCTCCCCCCAGACCACCTTACAATCCCTTGTGGTATAGTGATGTATTCAGGGCAGGAGTGATCCCCAGTCACTCTTGCCCACGTCAGTTCTACTCTCAAAATGGCTGCCGTGACCTCTTGCAGTAGTCTCATGAGATTGCCACTAGAGGTCACGGCAGCCATTTTGAGAGCAGAGCCAGCATGGGCGGGAGTGCCTGGGGATCACTCCTGCCCTGACTACACCCCTAGACTACCAGAGATTGTAAAATAGACCTGAGGGGGACACCTACAGGTGGATGGGGAGAAAGACAACTCCTCTTCGGAGGGGAGGGTGGGAGGGAGACCACCAGGACAAAGCATACATTTTCAGCTTACACCAAAAACGCACAGTCAGTTTTGGCTGAAACCAAAGCCAGGCAGAAAATGGATTTGGTGCCTGTTTTGTCACTGTAACCGAAACCGAAATTCGGTTGGCCTCTGCTTATATCTTTTCCTATATTCTACCCACAGCCAGTAGAACGGTACCGATGCCAGTGTTATGTGCTCAAACTAGGGTTACCATATGTCCGGATTTACCCGGACATGTCCTCTTGTTGAGGGCATGTCCGGGCAACAGGGCGGATTTTGCCAATCTGCCCATTTAACCAGAAATCCGGACAAACGGGCAGATTGCTAGCCTCCCCTCCCCTTACTCTAGTGACCTCTTCCGCCTTCGGGGCAGGAAAGATCCCCCTCTTTCCTGCCCGGAGCGCTGCCCTGTATGCATCCTTCCTGTTCGTGATCTCGGTGCCGATTCAAAATGGCCACCGAGAGTTGAAGTGACCTCGCGAGACTTCAACTCTCGGCAGCCATTTTGAATCGGCGCCGAGATCACGAACAGGAAGGATGCATGCAGGGCAGCGCTCCGGGCAGGAAAGAGGGGGCTCTTTCCTGCCCCGAAGAGGTCACTAGACCACCAGGATAGTAGTAAGGTAAGGGGAGGGGGGTGACAGGGTGTGTGATGGGGAGGGGAAAATGTGACAGGGGGCAAAGTGAGGGCGTGAAAGGGGGCAGGGTGTGTGGTGGGGGCGGGGCATGTGTCCTCCTTTTTGGGGGACAAAATATGGTAACCCTACAAAGTACTATTGTGTGCTAAGCGTAATTACTTTAAAGTAGACACATAATCTAATCTAATCCAAGTTTTTTATATTCTGCTGAATCCATCATTAATTCAAAGCAGATTACATATATTTCAGCTAAACAATACTAGGAATTCCAACATTCACAAGAGGAAAGATTTAAATACGTCCCAGTAAAACATCAAGTTCATGATTCCAGATTTCTAAAGTAATTTACCAAACAAATGCGTTTTTAATAAATGACAGAAAAGAAGGCAATCTTTTTGACTTTGTAAATGTAAAGGGAGCCTAATCCAGAAAGTAGAATCAACGAGTTATGTTTCACCTATACAACTGTGCCTGATGTCTCTTTATGTCGCAGATTCATTTTGCTTAACCTGTGTACCCTTCTCCTCCACCGCCAACTCCAGGCTCCGCCCTTTCTGCCTTGCCTCACCCTACGCTTGGAATAAACTTCCCGAGTCCATACGTCAAGCCCCCTCCTTGCCCATCTTCAAATCCTTGCTCAAAGCACACCTCTTCAATGTCGCATTTGGCACCTAACCATTTACCTCTATTCAAGAATTCTAGACTGCCCCAACTTGACATTTCGTCCTTTAGATTGTAAGCTCCTTTGAGCAGGGACTGTCCTTCTTCGTTAAACTGTACAGCGCTGCATAACCCTAGTAGCACTTTAGAAATGTTAAGTAGTAGTAGTAGACCAGTTTGGACTCATGGAGATGACCTCCTGAGGTCCCGTGGACTCTATATTATTATTATTATATTTCCATTTTGCTCACACCTTTTTCAGTAGTAGCTCAAGGTGAGTTACATTCAGGTACACTAGATATTTCTCTGTCCCAGGAGGGCTCACAATCTAAGTTTGTACCCGAGGCAATGGAGGGTTAAGTGACTTGCCCAAGATCACAAGGAGCAGCAGTGGGATTTCACTACAAATCCCTCAAGGTAGTGGGATGCAAGTCTGAAACCTAGGCCTGGCGGATGGGGCCTCTCCTGGGAGTGGGTCACTTAGCACCTCTACTGGCTCAGCCTGTCAAAGTTTACCTGTAGGTTTCATGCTGCCATCTAGTGGCAAATTACTATTATTATTATTACTGCAAGCATCTGCCTGCTCCCCAGACACAATTTAGCAGAGAAGGCAGAATACATAGGGGCGAGGAATTCTGGTGTACAAGTGAAGGTTAACGCCCTGATCGAAACTGAATAAATATGGATGGACTGGAGTGCAAATTTTAAGGGGCTTCGATGTTATCTTCAGAACTTATAGTACAAGAAGAGTGCTGGGCAGACTTCTATGGTCTGTGCCCTGAGAATGGCAAGGACAAATCAAACTCGGGTATGCATATACAGTATCACATACCATGTAAAATGAGTTTATCTTGTTGGGCAGACTGGCTGGATCATTCAGGTCTTTATCTGCCGTCATTTACTATGTTACTATCAGGCTCATTTTCGAAAGAGAAGGACGCCCATCTTCCGACACAAATCGGAAGTTGGGCGTCCTTCTCACAGGGTCACCCAAATCGGCATAATTGAAAGCCGATTTTGGGCATCCCCAACTGCTTTCCATCGCAGGGACGACCAAAGTTCACGGGGGCGTGTCAGAGGCGTAGCGAAGGTGGGACTTGGGCATGCCTAAGACATGGGCGTCCTCGACCCATAATGGAAAAAAAAGGGCGTCCCTGATGAGCACTTGGACAACTTTACCTGGTCCTGTTTTTCTTACAGCCAAGCCACAAAAAGGTGCCTGAACTGACCAGATGACCACCGGAGAGAATTGGGGATCACTTCCCCTTACTCCCCCAGTGGTCACTAACCCCTTCCCACCCTCAAAAAAAACATATTTAAAAATATTTTGTGCCAGCCTCAAATGTCATACTCAGGTCCATCACAGCAGTATGCTGGAGCAGTTTTAGTGGGTGCAGTGCACTTCAGGCAGGCAGACCCAGGGCCATTCCCCCCTACCTGTTACACTTTTGGTGGTAAATGTGAGCTCTCTAAAACCCACTGTACCCACTGTGCCCCCTTCACCCGTAAGGGCTATGGTAGTGGTGTACAGTTGTGGGTAGTGAGTTTTGTGGGAGGGTTGAGGGCTCAGCACACAAGGTAAGGGAGCTGTGTACTTGGGAGCAATTTCTGAAGTCCACTGCAGTGCTCCCTAGGGTGCCCGGTTGGTGTCCTGGCATGTCAGGGGGACCAGCGCACTACGAATGCTGGCTCCTCCCATGACCAAAGGGCTTGCATTTGGTTGTTTCTGAGATGGGTGTCCTTAGTTTCCATTATCACCGAAAATCAGAAATGACCAAGTCTAGGGATGACCATCTCTAAGGACGACCTAAATGTCAAGATTTGGGTGTCCCTGACCGTATTATCGAAACGAAAGATGGACGTCCATCTTGTTTCGATAATACGGGTTTCCCTGCCCCTCCACCGGGATGTTTTGCGAGGACGTCCTCAGCAAAACTTGGGCGTCTCTTTCGATTATGCCCCTCCACATGTTACTATATGTTCATTTACTATATGTTTGAAGGCGATATACAGCAGTATAATACAGATATAGAGGATAAAAAGTAAAAATAAATAACAATACACGCTGGGTATAATTCTCCACAGACTGCCTAAAAGTGGGCACCTTCAGTGTGTGCGCTAATCATAAATTCTATAATGACAATTAAACATTTAATTACTGTTATAGAAATACTAGTGAAAGTCTGCAGTTCTGCGCATAACGTTCAGTAGAAGCAATGACACTGGCTCCGTGGCAGACATAAACGATCGCATGTAAATGCATCACTTAAACTCAGAACTGCACATTCTCAAAGCTTAGCACGTGGCGTGCCCATGTCCTGCTCATGCCCCTTCTATGTTCACCCCCTTCTCACAGTTATTTACGCAGTAATATTAGAGAATGGTCAGGTGCCTCAGTGCAGTTATGCGCTTAACTGCAAATTAGGCCAATTAATGCCAATTAACTCCAATTCTTGGTTGTTAATTTGCACCTTATTAGGTAGTTAACTTGTGAGCCTAAGTGCTACGATTCTATAACCTACGTGTTCAAATGCGAACCCGAGATGCATACATTTGCATGTGAAATTATAGAATGAGGGGGATTAAGCTACTTAGGATAATCTTGATGGCAATAAACTTTCAGTGGCTGCGATGTCGCTGAAAGCACGCAACCTTCGGAGGCCTACCTTCCATCCATGCTGCTGCTCCTGGCCCTCCGTCAGCATCGCAGCTGATGCTGCTACCATCCTCCACCTCCCATGGAGCCTGCACAGGCCCTTATTATCATTGGGGGACACGGGCTGATGAGGGTTTTTTCAGCTCACCCACATTGCAACCTTAAATGTCGATTCTTGCAACCCCATATTGGGTCACAGTTAAGGAAACTGGCCTGGCATAGGGAGTCATTGGAGGTATGACACATAGACAGATAAGGTAAAGTAACAGAAGATGATGAGGGTGGCCAATTTAAGGAAACATTGTCCGTGCAGTCAGAAAAGGTGCATACAGAGCATCCCCCAGACTCTATATGTGGGTTATGAGCCAATTAATTGTAATTAATTGATGTTGACAGTCCATTATTGCAGTTAATTGGCAACAATTGAAATTTGCACATTCATCTCCCCACACCCAAATCTGCTCTTGGGATGGGCATACCTGTAGCCTCACTCCTCTTCAGTTGCCTCTTTGCTGAGCCACAGCTCTCCTTTAAAGACAATGATCACACCTCTCCCAGTTGGCATTCCCCTTTCTCTCCTCTAGGTAAGTGGCAGGGGACCATCAGGCAACCAAAGACCCCTCTAAAGGGAATACACTCCTCCTTATCTCCTTCCAGTTTCCGCCCCCTGTCACTCTTCAGTCCCAGGGCACTATCTCTCTGCATTTTATTTCAAAACCACTCCCCTTGGGCAGGACTTACTCTCTCGGTAATTCCCAACCTAACAGGGGATTACACAGTGCTCAATGCTGAATATAGAACATAAGAGTAGCCATACTGGGTCAGACCAATGTCCATCTAGCCGAGTATCCTGTTTTCCAAACAGTGGCCAAGCCAGATCACAAGTACCTGGCAGAAACCCAAATCGTGGCACCATTCCATATAGAACCCCAAAGAATAGCAAGATTCTGGAATCCTAAAGAGTGACAAGATTCCATGCAGAATCTCAAAGAGTAGCAACATTCCATGTAGAACCCCAAAGAATAGCAAGATTCTGGAATCCTAAAGAGTGACAAGATTCCATGCAGAATTTCAGAGTAGCAACATTCCATACTACAAATCCCAGGGCAAGCAGTTTTTTTCCCATGTCTGTCTCAATAGCAGACTATGGACTTTTCCTCCAGGAATTTGTCCAAACATTTTTAAACCCAGGTACGCTAACCGCTGATTTTGTCTGGCACCAAAATCTCGGCATCATTTATGTGTAGTAGACAAGTCCCTCACAGACAATGTTAGTCCTTGTGTGGGGGACAAGCTACTTAGTTGCTCTTCCATTAAAGATTTGGGAGAAAAGTCAAGCTTTTTGACTGCTTCCTGAAGTAGAGAGTCTTGCGTTAATCAAAGCCTTTCTGCGGGGGGGAGGGGGGGCTATTGCATTAGCTTGTGAGACACAATTACACACCTCATTTGTTTCTCTTTTTTCTAGGTGGGTCTAATGATTAATATTCAATGAAGATCTAGTGTGTAATATTTTATGAGTGTCTAATGATTAATCTTCTCTTGCAACTGCAGTGGGTGAATTCTGTGTTGCAGGCACTGTTTTATTCCTTTCTAATTTTCTTATGCATTCTGAGGACAAATTCAATTCCACATTATTGTCTTTGCTCATTAGTACCCCAAAGGGTTGAACTAGCTGCAATCACCTGTCTATTGACAAATGTATTTCTTTTATTTAGTTATTTATTGAAATGTTTTTATACCGCACAATCCAAAAGTCCTTAGCGGTTTACAAATTATGCACACAAAAAATCAATATACATTTCTTCACACCAACATAAAATAACAAAACTAACTCACATAAATTGTCTATTGCTCATGTTTGGTTTATTCTTATTGTACACCACCTTGAGTGAATTCCTTCAAAAAGGTGGTAAATAAATCCTAATGTAATAATAATAATAAATAATAATCAAATAACAAAATAAAATCAATCAATGTAAAATATTTTTAAAACTCACAAGCTTTCATAATGCATCATTCTTTTGCTGATGAATTAAAGATTATTATTATTATTATTATTTGTAGCATTTGTATCCCACATTTTCCCACCTATTTGCAGGCTCAATGTGGCTTACATTTGCCGTTATGACGATTGCCATTTCCGGACTTCAGATATGCACATGATTTTGCAATCAAGTGCGTATGTACATGGTGGAAGAATGCATTGTGTACTTGCGTACTTGTTAACACGTGGTTTTACAATCAAGTGCGTATGTATGTGGTAGAAGAATACATTGTGGTCTTGTGTAGGTGTTGGCTTTTTGTAGTTGCTCAGGTGACGGTATTATGGTGAGAGTAATAGTGTTGGGCAGTGATTATGTCGTTTCAATCTTATTCTTTGTTGTTGTTTAGAAGTTAGGACGATTGTTTGTTGTATGCTTTTTTGAATAAGTCCGTTTTCAGTAGTTTACGAAAGATGGTTAAATTTTGCGTTGTCTTTATGGTCTTCGGGAGCGCGTTCCATAGCTGTGAGCAAATGTAGGAGAAGCTGGTTGCGTAAATGGACTTATATTTTATTCCTTTGCAGTTGGGGTAATGGAGGTTGAGGAATGTACGTGCTGATCATTTAGTGTTCCTAGCAGGTAGGTCTATGAGGTCTGTCATGTAGGCCAGAGATAAAGCCAAAGATGGGATAACGTTTTTGGTACTGCAGCAGGAAGTTAAAACAGGCAGCCTGGAGGCGAATTGTAGCCTAGGGATGTGCATTCCTTTAGCAGCCTCAGTGAGGGAGTGCTCTTAGGGACATCTGCCGCTATACCGCTCACTCCCTCACAGTCCTATTGAAGAACAGGATGCTAAAATTTAGGTGCTAAACTTTTGGCGCTAAGCTAATCTATATAATTTGTACCTCCAACGTTCTCTGGCTGGCTGGCTGGGTTTGTAACATCCTGACTTCAGCAATCCTCCAGCGTTCTCTTCCCTCTCACTGTCCCGCCCTCGCGTAAAGATGTAATGACGTCAGAGGGCAGAACAGTGACAGGGAAAGGAACGCTGGAGGCGAGATGACGTCAGGATGTTCCGAACGAAAGCAACTGAAGGCAAATAGGCAACGGAACGCTGCGCTGGAGGGGAGGACAGAATCACAGGATATCGAGGGGAGGGCAGAGGAGAATCAATGGACATGGATGGGATGGGAGGAAAGGAGAGAATCGCGGGACACAGATGGGAGGGCAGGGCACAGGACAATCACTGGGGAGGGCAGAATCACGTGATAGCTGTGAGTATTCAAATGCTGGCCGGCTAAGTTTAGCAGCCAAATCAGACCACCTAAATAGCAGCCCTATCTTTGGTTACTATAAACTTTACTGGCCAGCGCTGAATAATGAATGGGTTGTGTCAGCATTAGCGCATGTCAGCCACTAGCATGGCTTAGTAAACGGGGGGGGGGCATGTAATTAAACGCTGGAATTTGTTGCCAGAGAATGTGGTAAAAGCAATTAGCTTAGCAGGGTTTAAAACACGTTTGGATAATTTCCTAAAAAAAAGAAAAGTCCATAAGCCATTATTGAGATGGACTTGGAGAAAATCCTATGCTTATTTCTTATTTTGCTATTCTGGAATCTTGCCAGGAACTTGTGACCTGGATTGGCCACTGTTGGAAACAGGATATTGGGCTTTATAGACCTTTGGTCTGGCCCAGTATGGCAAAGCTTATGTTCTTACGTCCCTTAATCGCATGATAGGAGACCATAAGAGTAGTATTAGGCAAAACAAACAGCAAAGGACGGAAGAAAGAGAATAAAAGCTTGTCCCTGCCATCTAGTGGGAGAACAGATTTTGCAAAGCAGAGACTGAAAAGTAACGTTCATGTACCTGAAATAATAGCATTGATAGCACATATGCAAAGGGACTAAAGAAGCTCAGGTTTTTACCTTTTCTGAGATAACGTGATCACCTAAATGTGCCCTATGTATCACCATAGCCGAGATTGGGTGGCAGAGCCGGTGGCGGGAGGCGGGGCTGGTGGTTGGAAGGCGGGGATAGTACTGGGCAGACTTATACGGTCTGTGCCAGAGCCGGTGGTGGGAGGCGGGGCTGGTGGTTGGGAGGCGGGGATAGTGCTGGGCAGACTTATACGTTCTGTGCCAGAGCCGGTGGTGGGAGGCGGGGTTGGTGGTTGGGAGGTGGGGATAGTGCTGGGCAGACTTATACATTCTGTGCCAGAGCCGGTGGTGGGAGGCGGGGCTGGTGGTTGGGAGGCGGGGATAGTGCTGGGCAGACTTACACTGTCTGTGCCAGAGCCGGTGGTGGGAGGCAGGGATAGTGCTGGGCAGACTTATACGGTCTATGCCAGAGCCGGTGGTGGGAGGCAGGGATAGTGCTGGGCAGACTTATATGGTCTGTGCCAGAGCCGGTGGTGGGAGGCGGGTCTGGTGGTTGGGAGGCGGGGATAGTGCTGGGCAGACTTATACGTTCTGTGCCAGAGCCGGTGGTGGGAGGTGGGGCTGGTGGTTGGGAGGCGGGGATAGTGCTGGGCAGACTTACACGGTCTGTGCCAGAGCCGGTGGTGGGAGGCAGGGATAGTGCTGGGCATACTTATACAGTCTGTGCCAGAGCCGGTGGTGGGAGGCAGGGATAGTGCTCGGCAGACTTACACGGTCTGTGCCAGAGCCGGTGGTGGGAGGCAGGGATAGTGCTGGGCATACTTATACAGTCTGTGCCAGAGCCGGTGGTGGGAGGCAGGGATAGTGCTGGGCAGACTTATACGGTCTGTGCCAGAGCCGGTGGTGGGAGGCGGGGATAGTGCTGGGCAGACTTATACGGTCTGTGCCAGAGCCGGTGGTTGGGAGGCGGGGATAGTGCTGGGCAGACTTATACGGTCTGTGCCAGAGCCGGTGGTTGGGAGGCGGGGATAGGGCAGACTTATACGGTCTGTGCCCTGAAGAGGACAGGTACAAATCAAAGTAGGGTATACACAAAAAGTAGCACATATGAGTTTGTCTTGTTGGGCAGACTGGATGGCCCATGCAGGTCTTTTTCTGCCGTCATTTACTATGCTACTATGTTACCATGATGCAACTGCACCTCAAATATTGTCACTGTATCTCAAAAAAGATATAGCTGAATTAGAAAAGGTACAGAGAAGGGCGACCAAAATGATAAAGGCGATACAACAAGTCTCCTATGAGGAAAGATTATGAAAGCAAATGCTCTTCAGCTTGGAGAAGAGACAGCTGAAGGGGGATATGGTAGAGGGCTATAAAATACTGTGTGGAGTGGAACAGGTAGAAGTGAATAGCTTGCTTACTCTTTCAAGTACAAGGACCAGGGGGCACGCAATAAAGTTACTAAGTAGTAGTACATTTAGAATAAATTGGACAAAATATTTCTTCACTCAGCATGTACTTTTATCACCGTCCTATGATATTTGCAGGAAGGGCGGTATAGCAAATTGAAATAAACCACAATTAAGCTCTGAAATTTGTTGTCAGAAAATGTGGTAAAAGTAGTTAGAATAGCAGGGTTTAAAAAAGCTTTGAACAAGTTCCTAAAAGTCCATAAGCCATTGTTAAGGTGGACTTGAGGAAAATCAGCTGCTTAGCTACTTTACTTTTTGGTTTTGCCAGATACTTGCAACCAGGATTTGCCACTGTTGGAAACAGGATACAGGACTTGATGGAGCTTTGGAATGTCCCAATATGGTGATGTTTATATACTTATGCACTTTGTTTTCAGATACAGGCTCATTCTGGAGTTCCTGCTTCTGTTCTGACCTGTCCGCACTGTGAAGTGATGAGGGATGGGCTCGCTTTTCAGTCATTAACAGGGCATGCCCCCATTGCTCTGGGAGAAAAGAATAAAAGGCCCTTTATTCAGGGTCAGGCATGTTCCTGTGCCCTCCATAGAAGGAGGGGGTCTGGGGTTCCTCACCAGCCATACTGCTCCCAGTACTGGATCCTCTCTCTTGAGCTGGTGGAGTCATGCCGGCCTTACTGTTTTCACTTTTCTAAATGTTACTCTGTATTTATGTGGAGTATCATAGAACCCAGCTGTTTTTGTGATTACTTGTGGCATATTTCAGTATCTTCAGATTGAGCACTGTCTCATTGCAATTTCGTGCACTTATCTCAAGACCCCTGACGCAGGCAGTTTTGCCGAAACACGGACCATGTCGGGTCTGTCCAATAAATTTAAGGTGACACCCCCTATCTTGAAAGCTCCTCATGCTTTTGTTTCTTCACTCCTCTCTGTGAGTGTAGTTTACATAGTAACATAGTAGATGACGGCAGAAAAAGACCTGCACGGTCCATCCAGTCTGCCCAAGAAGATAAATTCATATGTGCTACTTTTTTATTTGTACTGTCCTCTTCAGTGCACAGACCGTATAAGTCTGGCCAGCCCTATCCCCGCCTCCCAGCCACCAACCCCGCCTCCCAACCACCAGCTCTGGCACAGACTGTATAAGTCTGCCCAGCACTATCCTCGCCTCCCAACCACCAACCCCGCCTCCCACCACCAGCTCTGGCACAGACCCTATAAGTCTGCCCAGCACTATCCCCGCCTCCCAACCACCAACCCCGCCTCCCACCACCAGCTCTGGCACAGACCCTATAAGTCTGCCCAGCACTATCCTCACCTCCCAACTACCAGTCCCGCCTCCCACCACCAGCTCTGGCACAGACCGTATAAGTCTGCCCAGCACTATCCCTGCCTCCCACCACCGGCTCTGGCACAGACCGTATAGGTCTGCCCAGCACTATCCCCGCCGCCCAACCACCAGCCCCGGCACAGACCGTATAAGTCTGCCCAGCACTAGCCCCGCCTCCCAACCACCAGCTCTGCCACCCATTCTAGGCTAAGCTCCTGAGGATCCCTTCCTTCTGCACAGGATTCCTTTATGTTTATCCCACTCATGTTTGAATTCCGTTACCGTTTTCATCTCTTTGGTTCCTTCTTTGGTGTTCCTTCCTTTTTTTCAGTCTTACTGTTCCAGCACTTAGAACTTCACTTTTCTGCTTGCTATTATTCTCTGGCTGTTTCATCAGTGTCATTGATGGACGGACAGAAGAACATAGAAAAATTATAATTGTTTTTTTTTAATTTTATAAAATGAAGTAAAATAGAAATCCTGTATTTATTGACCTTCCTCCGGACTCTATTATATGGCGCTTAGTAGTCCAAGCTGAAATCCAAGCGTATTCTATAAAAACGTGCATAACATAATTCGAATCTGCCAAGCCCCTTCGTGAAAAATTACACTGGCTTCCCATTAAGGAACATATTGCCTTTAAGGTCTGCACCTTGATTCATAGGATTATTTATGGAGAAGTTCCTGGATACATGCTAAATCTAATTGATCTACCACCCAGAAACAGTTCCAGTTTCTCCTGATCCTACTTAAATTTACATTATCCAGTTTGCAATGGCCTTAAATACAGCTCTACCTGCGCATCCAGCTTCTCCTTCATAGGCACAAGGCTATGGAATAACATAGTAACAGTAACATAGTAGATGATGGCAGAAAAAGACCTGCATGGTCCATCCAGTCTGCCCAACAAGATAACTCATATGTGCTACTTTTTGTGTATACCCTACTTTGATTTGTACCTGTCCTCTTCAGGGCAAAGACCGTATAAGTCTGCCCAGCACTATCCCCGCCTCCCAACCACCAGCCCCGCCTCCCAACCACCGGCTCTGGCACAGACCGTATAAGTCTGCCCAGCTCTATCCTCGCCTCCCAACCACCAGCCCTGCCTCCCACCACCGGCTCTGGCACAGACCGTTTAAGTCTGCCCACCACCAGCCCCGCCTCCCACCACCAGCCCCTTGATTTGTATCTGTCTTTTTCAGGGCACAGACCATATAAGTCTTCCCAGCACTAGCCCCGCGTCCCATCCACCAGCCCCTTGATTTGTATCTGTCTTTTTTAGGGTACAGACCTTATAAGTCTGCCCAGCACTAGCCCCGCCTCCCAACCACCAGCTCCTTGATTTGTATCTATCATTTTCAGGGCACAGACCGTATAAGTCTGCCCAGCACTATCCCCGCCTCCCAACCACCAGTCCCGCCTCCCACCACCGGCTCTGGCACAGACCGTATAAGTCTGCCCACCACCAGCCCTGCCTCCCACCACCAGCCCCTTGATTTGTATCTGTCTTTTTCAGGGCACAGACCATATAAGTCTTCCCAGCACTAGCCCCGTGTCCCATCCACCAGCCCCTTGATTTGTATCTGTCTTTTTCAGGGCACAGACCATATAAGTCTGCCCAGCACTAGCCCCGCCTCCAAACCACCAGCCCCTTGATTTGTATCTATCATTTTCAGGGCACAGACCGTATAAGTCTGCCCAGCACTAGCCCCGCCTCCCAACCACCAGCCCCGCCTCTGCCATCCAATCTCCGCTAAGTTCCTGAGGATCCCTTCCTTCCGAACATTACCCAAAATCTTAAAATTAACTTAGAACCATCTAAATGTCAGAAAACTACTGGAGACCACCCTGTTCAAGAAGGCTTACCTTCCAGATCCAACCTAACTTACTTCTTCTTTGCTACAGCAAAATTCATGGACCTTACTATCTTTTTTTTTCTCTTATTATCTTTGTTGTTTTTACGATATCTATACGATTATTATCATCCATTCCATTGTCTAATTCTATTTTCTGAATTGTAACCTGCCCTACGGTTTTGTGTAAGCCACATTGAGCCTACAACTAGTGGGGAAATGTGGGGTATAAATGTGTTAAATAAAATAAAATAAATAATTGGCTTAACAAGCTAATCAGCATTCATAACAGAGCACTAATTGGTAATAATTAGAATTTACGCACACAACTCGCTAAGCATATTCTGTAACACACGTCAAGGGCATGTTTTATGGATGGGGAAATGGGTGTTCCATGGGCGTTCCAAAATTCACGTGCACTGTTATAGAATATGCTCCCATGTGCGTAAATCTACTTGCCGGTATTTATGCCATGTTTCCCTTGGTGTAAATGGATGCACATAGTTTTATGTGCTGTGAATATAACTAAGTATATTCTATATACCGTGCCTAAATATAGGTACAGAATACGCTTATGCAAAAATTTATTCCGCATGGAGTTTTTAGGTGCCTTATATAGAATCTGGCCCCTTATGCTTAACGCAGGATGTTTTTCAACTACAAATGGCAGTTTCCCTTCAATTTATAACTGTCAGTTTTTGTGTTGGACATGTTTTGGCAAGAAGAATATATATACAATCTGTTTTATGGAAGTTGAATAAAGAATTATAGACTACGTCAAGCTCCATCTCTGGCCGTCTTCAAATCTAAGCTAAAAGCCCACCTTTTTGATGCTGCTTTTAACTCCTAACCCTTAACCCTTATTTTATCATCCTCACTTTAATATTCCCATATCTCGTTTGTCCTGTTTGTCTGTCCTAATTAGATTGTAAGCTCTGTCGAGCAGGGACAGTCTCTTCATGTTCAAGTGTACAGCGTTGCGTATGTCTAGTAGCGCTATAGAAATGATAAGTAGAAGTAGTAATTATGACTGTGGAGAAGACCAGTATAGTGGGGAAGAGAACACATTAAATTAGAAATCCTAATGAGAGCATTGTGTCCCTGTTATTAAAGAATGTCTGTTACCCCTGATGAAGTTATGAGCATAAACATGGCTGCATAGGGGAAAAGGGGACTTGATGTACCACCTTTCTGTGGTTTTTGCAACTACATTCAAAGCACTTTACATAGTATATACAGGTGCTTAGTTGTACCTGGGGCAATGGAAAATGACTTGCCCAGAGTCACAAGAAGCTGCAGTGGGAATCAAACTCAGTTCCCCAGGATTAAAGTCCACTGCACTAACCACTAGGCTACTCCTCCACTAGCAACATTCCATGTAGAAGCCTGCCCTTGCAGATCACCAATGCGGCCGCGCAGGCTTCTGTTTCTGTGAATCTGACGTCCTGCCGCATTGCTGATCTGCAAGGGCAGGCTTCTACATGGAATGTTGCTAGTGGAATAGCAACATTAACATTCCATGTAGAATCTCAAATAGTAGCAACAGAATCTCAGTAGTAGCAACATTCCATCTAGAATCTCAAATAGGGAAAGGGAACTGGGACTTGATATACCGCCTTTCTGTGGTTTTTGCAACTACATTCAAAGCGGTTTACATATATTCAGGTACTTATTTTGTACCAGAGGCAATGGAGAGTTAAGTGACTAGCCCAGAGTCACAAGGAATTGCAGTGGGAATTGAACCAAGTTCCCTAGGATCAAAGTCCACTGCACTAACCACTAAGCTACTCCTTCACTCCTTTGCTGTTAATAAAATGTTCTACAGTATTCCCGAAATTCTATAAATGGTGCTTAAAATTGCGCGCACACCCAATTTGTGTTCGCAATTTAATTGAATAACAAGCCAATTAGCACCAATGATTGGGTGCTAATAATCATTTATCCACACTAATTGGCATTAATTGAAATTTATTCATGCATTTTTAGTTGCGGGGAGGGGCACGGCCATGTAAATGTTCAGAATAATGGAGTGGAGGAGGAGCCTCGTGCTGTCAATCAGGAAGGTTCTGCTCAAATCTTGCTGCTCCTCCAAGTGACCTAACCCTCCAATGCCTCAGAAACAAACTTACATCTTAGGGAAGTACCTAGCGTACCTGAACGTAGCTCACCTTGAGCTACTACTGAAAAGGGTGTGACCTCATCGAAACAACTGAATGAATGGCACTTGGTCTGCAAATACTTAACTTATATTGCAAGAGGGGCATACACAGGGGTAGTGACGATCTTAGGTCGGCTGCCACCCGGGGCGGATTGCCGATGCGCACCCCCCCCCCCCCGGGTGCAGCACAACCCCCCACCGGGTGCATTCTTGGCTGCTGGGAGCAGCCGCGGGGCTCTCGCCTCCGCTGGCTCCCTGTTCCCCCTGCCCTGGAACAGGAATTAACTTGTTCCGGGGCAGAGGGAGCAGGGAACCAGCAGAGCCGACAGGCACGTGGCTGCTCTCTGCACCCCTCCAGCGGCGTGCACCCGGGGCGGACTGCCCCCACCGCCCCGCCCTTGGTACGCCACTGCCCAGGGGAGCAGCCTGGTTGGGGATACAGGGGTAACTTGCAGAATACTGTACAATAAGTTATATGCATCCCTGCTGCATTTAGGTACCCACCATTACACCAGCTCTATCACTGGCATAAGTATGGGCACCTATGTGTTTTGTGTACCGGTGCCGGATTACATCTGTATTCTATAATGGAACCTAGCTGCCTCGGTTCTGTTATAGAACCATTGTGAGGACACTGGTTTGTGGCATTATGCTGTTTACGTTCACGTTTCAGATTTGAAAGCTGTGCTTTTATTCCTTTTGAACATTTCTCAAGAGTCCTATTCATTTGTCCCCTGAAGCAGCAGTATTGATGCCGAAACACGGCCCATGTTGGGTTAATTAATAAAGGACTGTTGATTATCCCATACTTGACAGCCCTTGGTGCTTTTTGTTGTTGTTGTTGTTGTTCCACAGTGCATCTGGGTTTAAAAAAAAGGTTTGGACAAATTCCTGGAGGAAAAGTCCATAGTCTGCTATTGAGACAGACATGGGAAGCAACTGCTTGCCCTGGGATTTGTAGTATGGAGTGTTGCCACGATTTGGGTTTCTGCCAGGTACTTGTCACCTGACTTGGCCACTTTTGGAAAACAGGATACTGGGCTAGATGGACCATTGGTCTGACCCAGTATGTCTACTCTTATGTCCTTATGTTATGTAAAATAGGATCCTGGCACACAGCCTCGGGCAGCTAAATGGAGGCACCCGGTTATCGAATACCTCTGAAGCATAGTACTGTAGATTGTTCACAGCCAGTTTCACTGCTAGATCTCAGAAGCTAAGTGGTGTCAGGTCCAAACAGCAGGGTTCCCACTGCCTTTCAGGATTGTCCTGGGCTATTCATTGATTAACGGCTAACTGGGCAAGAAACCCCTTTGGGAATCCTAAAAAATAGAAATAAATAAACAGTAGATGATAAATCAGATCTATCGTGTTATCATCTTGTCTGTTGCTTTATCAACCTGATTTTATAACGAGACACCTACACGAGAAGTCAAAAAAACAGGTTTATTTTATCCTATTTTAAAAAAGAAACTTAGGTGCCTACTTACATCTCATGAAAGAACTGCGTGATCAGCCATTGCAGTGTGCAAATACTGAGTTACACATTTATATCTACTCTGAAGCTGTACTCACATATTTTACGACGTAGGCGGTGTAGTAGATAATACCGGTGGTCTTTCACTGAACATATTAGCATGACAGATTTGCTTATGGGAAGTTCCTTGAAGGAAAGAAAACTAGTGTGGATCGTTTAAAAAAAAAGCTCCGTTTCCTGGATGAAAAACTATGCTTATTACAGTGTGGCGGGGAATTTGTCAGGAGATTTACACAATGACATATAAAATCTAAGCCGTTGCTTTTCATTCTGCTATTTCACTCCTCTGTTCTGACATTGTTATTGGAGCAATCATATTACATAATTTACACTCTTTGCTTGGATAATCAGCTTGGGAGTGCTGGTTAAAGCAGAATAATTGCTGTTCGTGGACTCAACGTGTGATGTGATATTCTGTCATAAGAATTCCAGAAAGCACTCAGTGGTGAATTTTAGTCATTTTTACTCGTTTCTCTTTCTAAAGGAGGAAAGAAGAAAAATGTATCAGTTTGTGACTGAATTTGAGTAACTGAGGGCCCCTTTTACTAATGCACGCAGACACCTATGAGCGCCCAACGCACGTCAAATTGGCACTGCCGCCCGGCTACCACGCGCCCCGGGCAGTAATTCCATTTTTAACGCATGCTCAGAACACGCTGTAGAAAAGCGTGGAGCTTACCCGGCAGTAATCAGCAGTTTACGCACGCTGGCCACTTACCGCCTGGCTAGTACGTGAGACCTTACTGCTAAGTCAATGGGTGGCAGTAAGGTCTGAGCCCGAAAATGGATGCGCACTGGATTTAATTTTTCCACAGGTCCATTTTCCTGCACAAAACAAATGCCTTTTTTCCAGGCGCGCTGAGCCAATGGACCTGAGCGCGTCCAAAACATGCGCCTATACCTGTGCAGGCCACTTTTAGGTGCACCTTAGTAAAAGGGCCCCATACTACTGCTACTACTACTTATCATTTCTATAGCTTTACTAGATGGTCACAGCGCTGTACACTTGAACACGAAGACACAGACAAACAGGACAAATAAGAGATAAGGACAAAGAGTAGCAAGATTCTGGAATCCCAAAGAATAGCAAGATTCCAGAATCCCAAAGAATAGCAAGATTCTGTGCGGAATCCCAAAGAGTAGCAAGATTCCGGAATCCCAAAGAATAGCAAGATTCAAGACTACTACTACTACTTATCATTTCTATAGTGATACTAGATATACACAGTGCTGTACACTTGAACATGAAGAGACAGTCCCTGCTCGACAGAACTTACAATCTAATTAGGACAGACAAACAGGACAAATAAGGGATAAGGACAAAAAGTAGGAAGATTCCGGAATCCCAAAGAATAGCAAGATTCCGTGCAGAATCCCAAAGACTACTACTACTATTTATCATTTCTATAGCGCTACTAGATGGTCACAGCGCTGTACACTTGAACACGAAGACACAGACAAACAGGACAAATAAGAGATAAGGACAAAGAGTAGCAAGATTCTGGAATCCCAAAGAATAGCAAGATTCCAGAATCCCAAAGAATAGCAAGATTCTGTGCGGAATCCCAAAGAGTAGCAAGATTCCGGAATCCTAAAGAATAGCAAGATTCAAGACTACTACTACTACTTATCATTTCTATAGTGATACTAGATATACACAGTGCTGTACACTTGAACATGAAGAGACAGTCCCTGCTCAACAGAACTTACAATCTAATTAGGACAGACAAACAGGACAAATAAGGGATAAGGACAAAAAGTAGGAAGATTCCGGAATCCCAAAGAATAGCAAGATTCCGTGCAGAATCCCAAAAACTACTACTACTATTTATCATTTCTATAGCGCTACTAGACATATGCAGCGCTGTACACATGAACATGAAGAGACAGTCCCTGCTTGACAGAGTTTACAACCTAATCAAGACAGACAAACAGGACAAATAAGGGATAAGGACAAAAAGTAGGAAGATTCCGGAATCCCAAAGAATAGCAAGATTCAAGACTACTACTACTACTACTTATCATTTCTATAGCGCTACTAGATGTACGCAGCGCTGTACACTTGAACATGAAGAGACAGTCCCTGCTCGACGGAGCTTACAATCTAATTAGGACACACAACCTCTCTCTCTCTCTCTTTTCAAGGTGTTTCAGTCATTTAAAAAGATTAGGAGGGCACATGAAGGTTCTCATGTAGCAAAACCACAAATGTTCATATTAGATGTCACCTTTCCTATAGCCATTTCAGCTATTTAATAATCTAACCGGATCTAAGGCAGTTTGTTCCCATGCAGTCTGTATGTATTATAAAAGTGATTAGCAGATAATCTGGTTATCTGATCCATCTGATGCTCATGCTGTTTACTGGAAAACTTTACCAACACATGCTGCCCACATTAATGAGAGCTGTCATCTTCAGTTGATAGGAACAGTCATGGAAAGTCAGAGCCCCGTAACAGATGGAAGAAAGGAATTTTGAAAGGTCAGCTTTCTACATAAGCCGAACAGGCCTATCTGGTGGAAACATAACTGTCATCTCAAGGTGCAGCTTAAGTGGCATTCCTTCACTGGTTCTGCTCCTTGGTGAAATGACCTCTTCCTTCTCCGACGTTTTCTAAAACATTACCATTGCCACCAAGCGCAGAGTGTGTCATTCCCCATGTGTGCCTGCCTGTTTCTGCCATCTGCTGTGATTTATATAAAACGGGCAATGATTAATAGCCCAGTCAACGTGGAGTGAAGTCATTTTCTTTCATTTACCTGCCCCCCCTGACCTTCCTGCCCAGTCCCAGCCTGGGCTGGGAAACGTATATTAATCATGCACTTAAAAATATTTAAAAGGGAGTTTGGCTCAGAGCTGGGGCCTGTAATGGACACATTTTCTACCAAGGGTATATGCTAATTGTGAGATAAAACAGGTTGGCTGTTTGAAATGTAAATGAGTTACTACAAGTACTTCTCGCTTGGTCTTTTCTGATGCTTATATGATATTCCAAGATATGCTTCTCCTGATGACTTTCTGTAATGTATTTTTAACTATAGAAAGGTTTTCATGTCTGGTCAAAACACTGTGGGATCATTGGGGAATATCACCTTCTTGTTAATAAAGAGATCTAAGGATCTCGCCGTTTTCCACCCTGAGACTCAGGTTCAGACTCATTTTGAATGGTTCTGAAGGGGTTAACATCTTCTCATAGAGTCTTCTACCATGCCCTTATATTTCAGTATACCAGATAAATGGGAAAGGCCCAGAATTTAGATTGCCAATTGTTTCTATGAAAGAAAAACATCATGCATATTCATTGTCTGGCCGACTTCAAAGGGGATGGGACAACTTCCCTATGAGGAAAGGCTAAAGCACCTAGGGCTCTTCAGCTTGGAGAAAAGACGGCTGAGGGGAGACATGATAGAGGTGTATAAAATAATGAGTGGAGTGGAATGGGTAGACGTGAATCGCTTGTTTACTCTTTACAAAAATACTAGGACTAAGGTGCACGCAATGAAGCTAGAAACTAGTAAATTTGAAATGAATCAGAGAGAATATTTCTTCATTCAATGTGTAATTAAACTCTGGAATTCGTTGCCAGGGAATGTAGTAAAAGTGGTTAGCTTACCAGGGTTTAAAAAAAAGGTTTGGCTGGCTTCCTAAAGAAAAAGTCCATAGACCATTATTAAAAACAGGATGCTGGGCTTGATGGACCTTCGGTCTGTCCCAGTATGGCAATACTTATGTACTTATTGATCATAAGCTCAAATTAACCCCTTCCAAATCATCTGCTATGTGGATTTCAGGTTGGCACCCATCTCCATCAATTGTTCTTACCTGATCCAGACACTATCTTTCAATCTCCAATATATTATCTACCTGCTATTCAAAAGAGTTTAACCAGATAAGAGAATCTCCTATCTGGTTAAACCCCACTGAGTGACCCGGCACACAATATTCAGCGTCACTTAACGGGTTAGTACCACTGAATCTTACTGCTAACCGGCCAGCTCCACACCAGTTAGATTAGGGGCGGGATAGGTGCAGAGTGTGGGCAAAGTGCCTACTTAGCTGGTCAGCATCAATTTTCAGTTCGCTAACCAGCTAATTAACCCCATAAAGTTGGGACAGCGAAAAGGACAACTCCTGCCTGAGCTGGTTCCAACTACAAAATGGCCGCAGGAACCTCCTGCGTCAGTCTTGCAAGTCTGCCATGGGAAGTCTCCGCAGCCATTTCCTTTGGAGCATTCCTGCCCCCGAATAGGCCACTAGACCACCAGGGTTCCTAAGATAGGCCCGGGGAGCTTTTTGATGTGGCATCCTGTTGAGATTCCTGTTGAGATCCTGTTCAGCACCATTTTGTCTTACCATTCCCTGACAGCAGGGTCTGTCTACATTTATATATGGTACTCACTCCAGATATTTGACTGTACTAATTTCCAACATCAATCAGTGTCTCTATGACCCCTGAGGCAGGCAGGTTTGTCCCGCCAAAACACATAACTACATAAGTATTGCCACACTGGGACAGACCAAAGGCCCATCAAGCCCAGCATTCATTTTCCAACAGTGGCCAATCCAGGTCACAAATACCCGGCAAGATCCCAAAAATGTACAAGACATTTTATACTGCTTATCCCAGAAATAGTGGATTTTCCCCAGTCCATTTAATAACGGTCTATGGACTTTTCCTTTAGGAAGCCGTCCAAACCTTTTTAAAACTCCACTAAGCTAACCGCTTTACCACATTCTCTGGCAACTAATTCTAGAGTTTAATTACACGTTGAGTGAAGAAAAATTTTCTCCGATTGGTTTTAAATTTACTACATTGTAGCTTCATCGCATGCCCCCTAGTCCTAGTATTTTTGGAAAGCGTGAACAGTAGTATCAATGATATTTAACAAACGCTGCTATATCCATCAACTTCTGTTGCATTAAATAATGTTCAAATTCTATGTGCCCACAAAATACATAAGCAGTGCTGTGACCACAAAAAAAAGCACAATATAACTTATCTGCTATGCGGGAATATCAGTTGCTGAGCCGCAATAGTCCAACAAGGTGCCCCTTTTTGACATCAGGAAACGTTTCGCTGCTCCGACATCCGAGGAAAGGCACCTTCTTAAAGTGAACCTATAAGAAGGAACCCAACCAGCTTATTTTTGAAAGAGAAAGATGTCCATATTTCGACCCAAATCGGGAGATGGGCGTCCGTTTTCCATGGGCGCCCAAATCGGTATAATCGAAACCCGATTTTTGGCGTCCTCAACTGCAGTCCATCACGGAGATGAACAAAGATCACGGGGTATGGCGGAGGCATGATGAAGGCAGGACTGGGGTGTGGTTATTGGCCGAGGAGAGATGGGCGTCTTTAGCTGATAATCGAAACAAGAAGGGCGTTTTTGACGAGAATTTGGTCCGCTTTATTTGGACCCTTTTTTTCAGGTCCAAGTCCCAAAAAAGTGCCCCAACTGACCAGATGACCACCGGAGGGAATCGGGGATGACCTCCCCTGACTCCCCCAGTGGTCACTAACCCCCTCCCACCAACAAAAATCCACTTTACAAACTTTTTTTCCCAGCCTGTATGCCAGCCTCATATGTCGTACCCACCTCCATGACAGCAGAATGTGTTCTATCCTCTGACAGCCTTTCCCTGGTTCTGATGTGGGTCTCAGGTGAGTGTGACACCTTTTCTGTTAAGGGCACTGCAGAGTCACATCAGCAATGCATTGTGGTGGGTGTAGGGTATTGGGCTCCGTGATTCCACTAGCTTGTGTTAAATGCTCACAATGTTGGTAGTTGGTAGGCTCCACTCCCATGGTGCTTTTCCCTCTGCTTACTGGGTCAGAGTGTGCCCTGTTTTGTTTCCGGTAGTCCATGAGGTAGTGACCATTTGTGTAAGACACTTTTAGATCCCTTTCATGTGTTAGCCACGTTACAGCACTTAGTTCTTACCTTGAATGTTGCTGAAAGAGGGCATTGTACACCATTCTGGCAGCTCGGACCTACTGCTAATCTCAGTACCAGCGAGACTCTTTGCCAGTGGGGCACAACCTCTGATCTGCAGTTAACTGTGAGTAAAGGTGCTTATTCAAATAAAGGACGTTTTCAGCGAGATTAGTCTTCAGGTGTCAACTGCTGTGCCAAGGTTATACACCAGCAACAAGTCCTGTCCCTGGAGCACTTTTAGTGGGTACTGCAGTGCACTTCAGGCAGGCAGACCCAGGCCCATCCCCCCCACCCGTAACACTTGTGGTGGTAAATGGGAGGCCTCTAAAACCCACATGTAGTTGCCCCCTTCACCCCTAAGAGCTATGGTAGTGTTGTACATTTGTCCCTCCCACGACCAAATGGCTTGGATTGAGACGTTTCTGAGCTGGGCGTTTTTAGTTTCCATTATCGCTAAAAAAAACCCGCCCATCTCAAAAGGGACCACATCCATGGCATTTGGTCCGTCCAAACCGTATTTTCGAAACGAAAGATGGACGCCCATCTTTTTCGATAATGCGGTCTGTCCTGCCTCTTCACATACCTGTTTTCGGACATAGACGCCCATGGAGATGGGCGTTCGCGTTCGATTATGCCCCTCCACATGTCAAAACACATGATAACATCATAACTCGAAAAACCACTAAACAATTCGATCTCCCAGGCTCAAACCCTGCCCCAAGGTCGTGATTTCGTAGTTCAGTGGTCCTAGGCAGGTGTAATGCCCCCCTGTTTTTGCCTGGAACTACACCGGGGTCCAAAATGGCACTGATCAGCCCTAGCAGTAATCTTACAATGCTACTGCAAGGGGGCATTCTTCCATATACAGCAAGAGGTGCCCTAGCGGTAGTACTATCAGACAACCACTAGGGGTCAGAGAAACCATTTCGGATCCCAGAAAGCTTCTTCTGACAACAGCTGCACTACCGGACTCCCGAAAACACTGCACACCTACCATCTCCTGTCACAGCTGGCCACTTCTCCGCACTGCCCCGGTCACACTTAAGCACCGCCCATTCCCGCATTAAGCAGCTAGCTTGGTTTTGTACAATACTAGCTTTTTAAAAGATGTTAGTGTGGGTCTGCAATGCATTAACATTTAATCTGTGGTAAAGCTGCTTAATGCAGCTTAATAAAAGGGCCTCTTTATCAGCTCCACACTTGAAATTCTATCAAGCACAAAATATTCTCAGAAACGCAAGCTGGTCTCTGTTTAGAAAGCGCCAATTGCTTCTCCTGACTCTTTAGCATCTCCGAACCTGAGGATATGTGATATAACGGCACCCCAACATAATAGACCATACAAAAAAAAACGACAAAAAAACCCCCAACAAAACAGACTAAAACCAAAACAGACCACGACAAAAAAAGCCTCCCAAAAAAACCCCACAACAAAACAACCCAAGACAAAATAGACTCTTAATCAAGCTGGATTATGTTTTCAAACAGATTTATGATTCTCACTAGATACCAAGTGTGGATAGTGAAGTCAAGCCCTAGGCAGGTGTCAGGACTTTCAAGTGAGAAGCCATGGACTTTCTCAGTAATTTATGGCTCCTCCACTTCTTTGTACCCTTCAAATTCGTACCATTCAAAAATAAATCTATTTCATCAGGCCCTTTTGTCAGGAGTCTATTTTGTCAGGGACTTTTATGTCGGGAACTGTTTTTGTTTGAAGCTTTTTTGTCTGGTTTCTTTTGACCGGGTGCCGATATAACCTAGACATCCACATTTACACACCCCTTGCAGGAGTAAATAGCTAGAATACTTGCGCTTACCCGTGAAAGTGTCAGTGGGCTGCCTAAGTGCTTTTCTACTATGGCACATGTATGTGGCATGGGGGGGGGGGGGAGATTCTGTATAGGTCACCCAATGATAGGTGCTTAATTATGTGTGCAGATCTTGGCTAAATTGGTGATAACAATCGATACTTGGTGTTAACAACTACTTAGTTGGAAGTTGTGCACGGATCTGACCAACGCGTCAGGGGGATCAGTGGCGTAGCCGGGAATTTTCAACATGGGGCTCGTCTCTAGCCTGGCTAACAAAGCTCTAGCGTTGGGTGAAGAAACATTTTCTCCGATTTGTTTTAAATTTACTACACTGTAGTTTCATCCCATGCCCCCTAGTCCTAGTATTTTTGGAAAGCGTGAACAGACGCTTCACATCCACCTGTTCCACTCCACTTATTTGTGGAAACTTTTGTTTTATGTTTTAAAATATGTCATTATAGGCACATATTGTTGATATTATGTGCTGTTTCAGAAAGCATGCACCCTCTCTTGCAAAATGGGCTCACTTTTTTGGGTTTCTTCCATTGGCATTTCCCATAGTGTTTTAAACAAATGTACATTTCTACTCAGTGGTGGCCCAACCATTAGGCCTGCCTCAGGCGCCACTCTCCATGGCACGGCATCTCCCCCCTTCACTCCTCAACCCTCTTCCCTGCATTTACCTTCTGAGGATATATTCCCTCTGCATAGAGGAATCCTGTGCAGAGGGAATATATCCTCAGAAGCTTAGCTGAAATTGGGTGGCGGAGCAGTTGAGGGGAAGAGGGGGTGGTGGTTGGGAGGCGAGGATAGGGGTGGGCAGACTTATACGGTCTGTACCAGAGCCGGTGATGGGAGGCGGGACTGGTGGCTGGGAGGCGGGAAATACTGCTGGGCAGACTTATATGGTCTGTGCCCTGAAAAGGACAGGTACAAATTCAAGGTAAGGTATACACATATGAGTTTGTCATGGGCAGACTGGATGGACCATGCAGGTCTTTATCTGCCGTCATCTACTATGTTACTATGTTACTATGTTACTATGTTACTATGTTACTATGTTTACCTTCTTTTTCACTTTTCCAAAAGGCAGCAGTGGCAACAATTTCCATAGGCTGCCCTGCTACCAGCACCAGCCTCTTCTCTCTACTGCAGCCCGCTTCTTGATTCAACTTGATTCAACTTCCTGTTTCCTCAGAGGCGGGAGACAGTAGAGCAAAGAGACTGGTGCCAGCGGCAGGGCAGCCTATGGGAATCACTGTCACTGCAGACTTTTGGAAAAGAAAAAAAAGAAAAGAAACGTGGGGAAGAGGATTTAGGAGGAAAGGGGGAAGATGCTAGTGGCCGGGCAGCAGCAAAATTCCCTGGGCCCAGGCCTCCAAAGGGGGCCCGGTGCTGGGGTCTCTCTCTCTCTCTCTCTCCTGCACCCGATGGGACCCGGGTGATCGCATCCCGACAGGAAAAGGAGAGAGAAAACTCCGGCGCTGTGCCCCCCCTTGGAGGCTGGGGAGGGTCCAGGGGAGCAGAAACAGCAGGATCTCTGGTTTGGTTGGCGGGAGTCCCCCCAGGCCCCGCCAGCAGAAGAGATCTTCCTCCAGTGCTGCTCTTCACTCTGCCGCATTGCCTGCCAACCGAGCATGCGCGACATGAGAGAAAAAGCAGCCGCAGGGGCAGACAATGCGGCAGAGGAAACAGCAACACAGTAACATAGTAAATGACGGCAGATAAAGACCTGAATGGTCCATCCAGTCAGCCCAGGCAGCGCTGGAGGAGGATCTCTTCTGCTGGCGGGGCCTTGGGATCCCCACCAGCCAAGGTATTTGCAGTTCCAGCGGGTGTGCAGGTTGGCAGCAGCGGCAGCGATCCTGGGGGGGCAGTGGCCCTGCCCCAGGCCCAGCTCAGTCTCTCGGCGGCCCTGCTGGGCAAGTGCGGCATCTCATCCCTGCCTCAGGTGGCAGATGGACTTGCGCCACCTGTCTCTACTTCTTATAGTCCTCAGATTCTGACACTAGAAGGGACTCTTGGGAGGAGGAGAATCTGCTGCCAGAAGCAATAAAGGAGGGAATTCAGTAAATGGCACCCAAAGCTGGGCTTGCAAATTTGATTAATTACCTAATTAGGAGGTAACAATCAATTATTGGTGTTAATTGGCAGTAATGAACTTAGACGTGCATCTGCCCTGTGCCCTATTCTATAACATGCATGCCTAATTTTCATGGCACATAACCCCAAAGGGGGTGGGGCCATGGGAGGGGCATGGATGGATCAGAGGCATATTGTAGAATAGTTACATTTGTGCCCCTAACTGCCATTAGTTGGGTGTCAGCATTTACTCCGGCTTTTACCAGGTATGAACGCTCACGTGCAGCTTAGGTGCAGAATCCTAAAAAGCAGCAAGATGCCATGCTAGTTACCCCCAGGGATAAGCAGTGGCTTTCCCCAGGTCTACCTTAATAATGGTTTGTGGACTTTATCTCCAGGAATTTGTCCAAACCTTTTTTAAATACAACTACATTAAGTGAGGTTACCGTATCCTATGGCAATGAGTTCCAGAGCTTAACTATGCATTAAGTGAAAAAATATTTTTTTCAATTTGTTATAAAACATTACTCTGCTATGTGATTTCATGGCGTATCCCTTTGTCTTTGTACTTTTCGAAAGAGGAAACAATCGATTTGTGTTTACCTGTTCCACTCCACTCAGGATATTGTAGACGTTTGTCATCATATCCCATCTCAGCCACCTCTTCTCCAATCTGAACAGCCCTAACCTCCAGTGGCTTAGGAAGGGGGGGGGTGGTCTGCCCCGGGTGCATACGCTGGGGGGTGTCGGCTCGCTGGTTCCCTGCTCTTTCTGCCCCGGAACAGGTTACTTCCTGTTCCGGGGCAGAGAAAGCAGGGAAGCAGCAGAGCCGACGCAGCTCCCAGTGACGTGCACTGGGGCGGATCGGCCCTCCCGCCTGCCCCCGCTGAAAGGTAGGGTGCGTTTCGGGGGGGGGTGCGCTCCGGAGGGGGGGCACCGTGCCCTACACCTGGGGGGGCTGCGCAGCAGCGACCCGCCCCGGGTGTCAGGCACCCTCGCTACGGCACTGCTAACCTCTTAAGCATTTCTTCATATGAGAGTCGTTCCATCCCCTTAATCATTTTGGTCACTTTTCTTTTTACCTTTTCTGATTCCGTTATGCATTCTTTTGAGATGTGGTGACCAGAATTGCATATAATACTCATGGAGCAATACAGAGGCATTAAAGTATTATTTATTGTATTCTCTGTTCCTTTCCTAATAATTCCTAACCTTCTGTTTGCTGTTTTGGCTGCTGCAACACACTAAACAGAAGATTTCAATGTATTGTCCACGGCAACACCGAGATATTTTTCCAGGGTGATGACTCCTAAGTGGAACCTGTAGCTATAATTTGGTGAGGGGGGGGGGGACCTATGGGCTGTGCTCCGGGTCTTACATACCTAACAAAACCTCTGCTTCCCACTCTTCCAAACGTCTTCTGAATTTGATTCACCATATATTATTCTTCTCAGGTCAACCACTTCAATGCTCAGCCCCGTCTGATGTAACATCTGTATAAAACTGAAAAATAAGGACATATGACCTTTGGATGATGTGTGATACATCTGAAGACATGAAGATTGATATTTGAGGAACACAGGAGTCGATAGGCTGACCACTTAGTGGAGTGGCTGGAGCGCAAAGCTGTAAACCAACACGATGGCCGGCTGTGCCTCCAGCACTCACTGTGTGACCTTGACCGCACGATCTCCCAGCACTTCAACTTAGATTGCAAGCTTTTTGGGTCAGAGACACAGTACGTGTCAAACGTTTCATACACCACTCTGCGTACGCTGGTTGTGACACACAGATAAGAAACAGAACTGCTATCAGAGCCATTGCAGTGAACACATTTTTTCATGTCATCTATCATCTGTCTTGGACTGAGCAGGTAACGTGGCAAATATACATTACAGAATTGTCCTAGATGCAGTGGTGTGCTGGAGCAGGCTCTCACAGGCTCGCAAGAGCCGGTTGTTAAGTTTTTAAGAATTTTGGGAGCCGGTTGTTAAAGTAGGGCCCTCCATGGCTACTTTAAGAACTGGCTCCCAAAATGTGGGCTTGGGCCCCCTGCTGAATTCTCTTTTACTTTGCTGGTGGGGATGCTGAGCCCTGCCAGCCAAGTAAATAGACTGCTGCTGCTCCCCACTCCTTGTTTCCAGCTCTGAGCAGCAGGCTGGGACTTCTGGAGCATGTGAGAGAAGTTCCAGCATGCTGCTCAGAGCAAGACGTTGGGAGTGGTGGCAGTCCATTTATTGGCTGCCAACAAAGGTATGCCTAGCGTGCCTGCACGAAGGGAGGGAGGAGAAAGAGGCAAGTGTTGCTCCCCTCCCCCCCCCCCCCGGCCACCCCTGGCCCTTCCAACTGCAGAGCTGGCTACGTCCGGAGAAAGAGCCTGTTGTTAAAAATTTACCAGCACACCCCTGCCTAGATTTGTTGGTTATTTTTGTCATCAGTCCAGTGGCATAGCCACAGGTGGGCCTGGGTGGGCCGGGGCCCACCCACTTAGGGCTCAGGCCCATCCAACAGTAGCACATGGTAATGAAAATGCTGCTCTCCACAATACTGGCACCTTCGCATGCTCAGTTTTCAGCGCATGCCTGCTGCAGACTACCAAGGTGGAGACTAGAGAGAAGCATTTTCCCACCAGCTGAGATATTGTTTTGATGTGAGGGTGGGGGAGAGAACATTTGGTGCCCACCCACTTCTTGCCTAGGCCCACCCAAAATCTGCTGTCTGGCTATGCCCTTGCATCAGTCACAAGGATGTAACAAAACCAGTTTCCCATCATTTGCGCAGTTACCCCCAAATTCTATATATGGCGGCTTAAGTTATGTGTGCTAATTTGGCCACACGACCAAACTGCGAACAAAACTTAATTGATTAACAAGCCAATCAGCGACGATAATTGGTACTTAATAACCAATTAGCTGCATCAATTGGCTTTAATTTGAATTTCTGCGCAATCTACGCGGTGTGCGTAAATTCTCATGCATGCAGTTGAAAAAGGGGGCATGGCCATGGGCCTGCAAAGGTGGGTTGTAGGCATTTCAAAAAATTATGCATAGTTAGGGAATACACTCGATCTGCACCTAACTTTAGGCTTGGTTTTAGGTGCCCTAAATGGGAGCATCTAAATTTTAGTCGCAAGAATGGCGCGTGCGCATATTCTATAAAGTACCTGTAACTTTAGGCATAGTTTATAGAATCATGCTAACTGCATGGTTTCTTGGCACCAATTTTTAAGGCACCACATCTAATATAATAATTCGCACCTCCAACGTTCTGAAGCTGACTCCGTGGCAGCGTGGCAGTGAAGCCATGTAGTGTTCGTAGGGCTCGTAATCGCACTCCCGATCACTGCCCCTGCTGTTTAAACAGTTTTACCTCCTGCTCGTCCGGCAACACTGAAGTGCAGCAAGTACAGACGCCGCTTCTTTCTGCAGTTCCTGTGGTCCCGCCCTTCTGCAAACAGGAAATGAGGGCGGGACCAGAGGAACAGCTGAAAGAAGCGGCGTCTGTACTTGCTGCACTTCAGTGTTGCCGGACGAGCAGGAGGTAAAACTGCTTAAACAGCAGCTGCCACGTACGAAGGGCTGGGGCACCCACACACGTCCTCCTTGCTGTCGGAGGCCACAGAGATAGAGGGAGGGAGGCGCTGGCTGACAGAAATGGGAGGAGGGGGGGCGCGGACATCGGAGGAGAGGGGGGCCCGGATAGAGGGGGGTCCTGAGACGAGGGGGGTCCTGAGAAGAGAGGGGGAGGGGGTGCTGCGACGACAGGGGGGAGGGGGGTCCTGAAACGACAGGGGGGTCCTGAGACGAGGGGGGAGGGGGCGAGGAGGGGGGCAGTGGCGTAGGAAGGGGGCGGTGGGGCGGTCCGCCCCGGGTGCACGCCGCTGGGGGGGGTGTCGACTTCGCTGGTTCACTGCTCTCTCTGCCCCGGAACAGGTTACTTCCTGTTCCAGGGCAGAGAGAGCAGGGAACCAGTGGAGCCGACGCAGCACCCAGCAAGGACGTGCACTCGGGGCAGAGCGCCAGTGGTAAGAATGCGCTCCGGGGGGGGGGTGCGCGCCGAGGGGGGGGGGCGCCGTGCTGCACCCGGGGGGGTGCAGCGGCGACCCACCCCAGGTGTCAGCCACCCTCGCTACGCCACTGGAGGGGGGAGAACATTAGTGGCAGAAGGCCGTTACCTTGCTAGCGCCCGTTTCATTTCAATGAGAAACAGGCTTTTTTTACTAGTATAAAATATGCCCCTTAGTGCATGCACATTGGCAGTTACCACAGGACGCCTGAGTGCGTCCCGTGGTACGCCATTTTAGCCTGTGTTAGACGTACATTAGTGCCTGACGCAGTTTAGTGAAAGGGTCCCATAGAACATAGCTGACAAGCAGGTACAGCATTAACTTTGAACTGGTAACTGCATAATTGCCAGGGGTCCCATGTCATTTTAATTATATTGGAATTAATGCAAAGAATTTTATCTGTGAACGATCTGACTATATTCAGCTTCTGGTTCTTTGATGTGGTTGAAAAGACAGATTAAGGGTTTCTTTAATAGTTGTGCTATGCATAGTTAATTAAGTTGTCAAGTGAGTTACCTATAAGTTGATGAGGATAAACTGACTTTCAGATTGTTACAGTTTAATTGCTAAAAGTCTCAGAAGTCTTTGGGGTACAGAAAGCAAGCATTTCTCGGAGGAACACACAAGAATTTAAACCTGGCTTTTGTATGGGCATACACTGGGAGTGTTGCGAGTGAAAAACATTACTGTCAGACAAAGATCGGAGTGACTACCTCAGATTGTATTGTTGATATAATGCTAACTTTTTTACTTATTTTATTTTTGTTACATTTGTACCCCGCGCTTTCCCACTCATGGCAGGCTCAATGCGGCTTACATGGGGCAATGGAGGGTTAAGTGACTTGCCCAGAGTCACAAGGAGCTGCCTGTGCCTGAAGTGGGAATCCAACTCAGTTCCTCAGTTCCCCAGGACCAAAGTCCACCACCCTAACCACTAGGCCACTCCTCCACTGTTGCTACTATTTGAGATTCTACATGGAATGTTGCTATTCCAACATTCTATGTAGAAGTCAGCCCTTGCAGATCACCAATGTGGCCGCGCAGGCTTCTGCTTCTGTGAGTCTGACGTCAGACTCACAGAAACAGAAGCCTGCGCAGCCTTCTACATGGAATGTTGCTAGTGCAATAGCAACATTCCATGTAGAATCTCCAATAGTAGCAACATTCCATGTAGAATCTCAAATAGTAGCAACAGAATCTCCAATAGTAGCAACATTCCATGTAGAATCTCCAATAGTAGCAACAGAATCTCCAATAGTAGCAACATTCCATGTAGAATCTCCAATAGTATCTATTTTATTTTTGTTACATTTGTACCCTGCGCTTTCCCACTCATGGCAGGCTCAATGCGGCTTACATGGGGCAATGGAGGGTTAAGTGACTTGCCCAGAGTCACAAGGAGCTGCCTGTGTCTGAAGTGGGAATCAAACTCAGTTCCTCAGTTCCCCAGGACCAAAGTCCACCACCCTAACCACTAGGCCACTCCTCCACTTATGTTTTCTAGATCCCTTTATTGGGGACTTACATATTTGTATTATATAAATATACGCTTATGTTGGTAGGATTATTATATGTTATTGTGAATGAGGACTAGGCCTTTCTATATTTATATTTATTTATTAGGATTTATTTACCCCCTTTTTGAAGGAATTCACTCAAGGTGGTGTACAGTAAGAATAGATCAAACATGAGCAGGAGGCAATTACAGCAGTAAAAATATTCAAAAACAATACAAAATGTATGGCATAGTATAGTACTTTCAATGTCAACACAATACATAATAGAACATTTTAATTGACAGGGTAGGGTATAAGCAAAGATGGAACATGTAGATAGGTAAGAGAGTAAGAGGAGTTAGAAAGCAAGGTGCCTAATTTAAAGAAAGTTGCACATGAGGTCAGAAAGATTGTTAAATATTATTTCAGCTAGGGTAGGAGTGGGTAAACATGTCCTGCTGCAGTATATGCAGCCTGTGTCACTCCTTGTGTGTGTGAGTGAGACTACTGCTACTACTACTACTAGTTAACGTTTCTAAAGCGCTACTAGGGTTACGCAGCGCTGTACAATGTAACATGGAAGGACAGTCCCTGCTCAAGGAGCTTACAATCTAAAAGACGGGTGTACAATGTAAAGACAAGTGTACAATCTAAAAGACAGGTGTAAATCTAGAGACAAGTGTACAATCTAAAAGACAAGTGTAGAGTCGATCTGATGGGGCATACTATATTTCTCGAAAGGTTTGGTGCCGAAAGCAGCATTGAAGAGGTGAGTTTTAAGCAGAGATTTGAAGATGGGTAGGGAGGGGGCTTGGCGTAGTGGTTGAGGAAGATTGTTCCAGGCATAGGGTGAGGCAAGGCAGAATGAGCGGAGCCTGGAGTTGGCAGTGGTGGAGAAGGGAACTGAAAGGAGGGATTTGTCCTCTGAGCGGAGGTTACGGGCGGGAACATAGGGGGAGATGAGGGTAGAGAGGTAGTGAGGAGCCGCAGACCGGGTGCATTTGTAGGTAAGGAGGAGAAGCTTGAATTGTATGCAGTATCTGATCGGAAGCCAGTGAAGTGACTTGAGGAGAGGGGTGATATGAGTATATCGGTTCTGGCAGAATATAAGACGTGCGGCAGCGTTCTGAACGGATTGAAGGGGGGATAGATGGCTAAGAAGTTAGTTTCTTCTTCCGTTAAAGGCTTGGTTGAAGACCCAAGCTTTCACCTGCTTCCTGAAGTAGAGATAGTCTTGTGTTAAGCGGAGCCTTTCAGGCAGTGCATTACAGAATGTGGGGGCTACTCTGGAGAAGGCTCGCTTGCAGGTATCACATCGTATAATGTCTTTTGGAGAGGGTGTGGTTAATGATAATCCTTGACAGGACCTTAGTGAACTTGACGGTGTGTAGAGGATCATGCTATTCTTCAGGTACTCAGGGTCATTTCCTTTAAGGGCCTTGAAGATAAGACATAGAGTTTTAAATTAAGCCCTGTATTGTACTGGTAGCCAGTGAAGGTTTTGCAAAAATGGTGTGATGTGGCCTGTAACCTTCTATTAGTCTTGCTGCAGCATCCTGAATCAACTGGAGTTGATGCAGGCCCTTTGTAGTCAGGCCGTTGTAGAGTGCATTACAATAATCAAGTCTTGAAGTTATCATGGCATGCACAACTGGGATAAGATTTACTTTACTACTACTACTACTACTTATCATTTCTATACATAGTAACATAGTAAATGAGGGCAGATAAAGACCTGTACAGTCCATCCAGTCTGCCCAACAAGATAAACTCTTTTTACAAGGTATGTGATACTTTATATGTATACCCGAGTTTGATTTGTCCCTGCCTTTCTCAGGGCACAGACTGTAAAAGTCTGCCCAGCACTGTTCTTATACTAAAAGTTCTGAAGATTCTGGAATCTTAAAGAGATACAAGATTCTGGAATCCCAATTAGTAGCAACATTCCATGTAGAACCCCAAAGAGTAACATAGTAAATGATGGCAGATAAAGACCTGTACGGTCCATACAGTCTACCCAACAAAATAAACTCATTTAAATGGTATGCGATACTTTTATTTGTATACCCGAGTGTGATTTGTCCTTGCCTTTCTCAGGTCACAGACCGTAGAAGTCTGCCCAGCACTGTTCTTGTACTAAGTTCTGAAGCTAACATCGAAACCCCTTAAAATTTACACTCAAGTCCATCCCTATCTATTCAGTCACGATCAGGGCGTAGACTGTAGAAGTCTGTCCAGCATCAGTTTTACTTCCCAGTTACCAGCGTCACCACCTAATCTCTGCTAAGATTCCTTGGATCCATTCCTTCTAAACAGGATTCCTTTGTGTTTATCCCAAGCATCTTTGAATTCCATTACCATTTTCATCTGCACCACCTCCCGCGGGAGGGCATTCCACATATCCACCACCCTCTCCGTGAAAAAAGATGTACGCAGCGCTGTACACTGGATATGAAGCGACAGTCCTTGCTCGATGTAAGGAGAGAGGAAGCGTAGCTGTTGCAAATAGTAGAAGCAGCTCTTGAAGGTTGCTTGGATTTGGGGAATCAGAGTTAGTGTTGAATTTAACTGTATTCCAAGGTTCCTGACTTGTGATTTCAGGCGGAGTTCGTTCTTTCCAAAAGAGATTTTGATATCAGGTGTGTTAGGGACCCAGAGAAGCTTGGTTTTACTTGGCTTCAGGCAATGTTTCTTGTATTTAGCCCATTCTTGATTTGATGTTAGACGGGTAATCAAGTTATTCAGGGCTGTAGGTAAGTCAGGTTCAATGGGGATGAGGAGCTGCACATCATCCGCATTCATTGGGATTTATTAACTGTCTTTATGAAGAGATGCAGCAAACTGAAACGTAATAATAAGACTACCGTGAAACAGGATCAAAAATATGCACATTTAACAGCAGTGAAACTCAAATAACAGAGGGCAAGATGCACTAAACTAAACGAGCCTTTAACTAACAAGTTTTAAACCGTGGCATGCACTAAAGGCCATTTTCCGATGGCGGTAGCAGCTAACGAAAACAGACTGCAGATGAGCAAATTGTGCAGAAACCCTATTGTAATGAGATGCACTAACCTTTTCCGATTGCCTTAACGGTGGAAATCGCCGGAAAATTTAACCAGAGGTTGTACCTCTCCTTGGGGCTGCGCTAGATCGAAAAATTGTCAAAAACGTATGTCATATACGCCGCCCGAAGATGCCGTGCCGCTCACCTCCCCGTTTTTCAATCAGCTGATATCGGAGAGTGCAGTTGAAAGCGTCCATCAGAAAAATAGCCTTCCATTTTGGCCAAATAATAAAAACTTCCTTTTTGGCCCTGCTTCACTCAGCTGAGAGACCTGGAAGTCTCTGAGCCAATCACAGTGCATTTAGCTGAGCTAAACGTGCTGTGATTGGCTCAGAGACTTCCAGATCTCTTAGCTGACTGTGAAGCACGGCCAAAAAAGACGTTTTTATTATTTGGCCAAAATGGAAGGCTATTTTTCTGATGGACGCTTTCAACTGCACTCTCCGATATCAGCTGATTGAAACGGGGGTGAGCGGCGCGGCGTCTTCGGGCAAGGTGATATCATAAGTTTGGCGATTGTGCGCATGCATTTCCTATACCGCTGGCGGAGATTACACCAGATTAACGATACTTTCATGCATCCGACGTTTGAATACCGCGCCGAACATGTGCGTCTTTTTTTTGTGTGCATCCTTCGTTTTTTCTAAAACGGTAATGATTTTTACATTTTTGGTTGTTTTACGTTTTGTTGATGCATCTTGCCCAGAGACATAATATGATTTAAGCGTAATAGTACCTAATGAAAGACTCCAGAGGAAATTGGAAAGTCATGGGATAGGAGGTAGTGTTCTATTGTGGATTAAAAACTGGTTAAAAGAGAAAACAGAGAGTAGGGTTAAATGGTCAGTATTCGCAGTGGAGAAGGGCAGATAGTGGGGTTCCTCAGGGGTCTGTGCTGGGACCACTGCTTTTTAACATATCTATAAATGACCTAGAGATGGGAGTAACTAGTGAGGTCATTAAATTTGCTGACAACACAAAGTTATTCAAAGTTGTTCAATTGCAAGAGGATTGTGAAAAATTACAAGAGGACCTTATGAGACTGGGCATCTAAATGGCAGATGACATTTAATGTATGCAAGTGCAAAGTGATGCATGTGGGAAAGAGGAACCCAAATTATAGCTATGTAATGCAAGGTTCCACTTTAGGAGTCACCGACCAGGAAAGTGATCTAGGCGTCATCGTTGATGATACATTGAAACCCTCTGCTAAGTGTGTGGCGGCAGCCAAGAAAGCAAATAGAACGTTGGATATTATTAGGAAAGGAATCGTAACCATAAATGAGGACGTTATAATGCCTTTGTATCGCTCCATGGTGCGACCACATCTCGAATATTGTGTTCAATTCTGGTCACCGTGTCTCAAAAAAAATATAGTGGAATTAGAAAAGGCACAGAGAATGATGACGAAAATGATGACTTTTCTCTGAGGAAAGGCTGAAGCAGCTAGGGCTCTTCAGCATGGAGGAAAGACAGATAGAGGTCTATAAAATAACGAGTGGAGTGGAACGGGTAGACGTGAATCGCTTGTCTACTCTTTCAAAAAATTCTAGGACTAGGCAGCACACAATGAAGCTACAAAGTAGTAAATTTAAAATGAATCAGAGAACATTTTTCTTCACTCAATTTGTAATTAAACTGTGGAATAAGATGCCAGAGAATGTAGTAAAAGCAGTTAGTTTAGCGGGGTTTAAAAAAGGTTTGACTGGCTTCCTAAATAAACATAACCACGTTAGCTCAATGGCTGGTATAAATGCTCATGTCTAACTGAAGGCAGCTATACCTATCGCTCCCCACGCCACTGCCGCCCTCCATCACTCCTCCCGCCGCTGCGGTCCGCAGTCTCACCTGCCTGCCTCCACGGCTCCGGGCCCCCTGCATTCAAGGCGGCAGTCGCAGATCGCCTCTCTTCTGGCCTTCCCTCCCTGTGTCCCACCCTCGTCTGATGTAACTTCCGGTTTCCACAAGGGCGGGACACAGAGAGGGAAGGCCCGAAGACAGGCGGTCTGTGACTGCCGCTTCGAATGCAGGGGGTCCGGAGCCGAGAAGGCAGGCAGGTGAGACCAGGAACTGCAGCGCCAGTGGCCTGACCATGGCCCTGGGCCCCCCTTGGAGGCCTGGGCCTGGGGAATTTTGTCCCCCTGCCCCCTCCTCTCTGCGATACTGCAGAGGGGGTCCATTATTAATCAGAGAACACACAAAATAAACCAGAAGCATGGGCTTCTAGGTGCCAACGTACATCACAGTGTAGAGTTTCATCACCTCCATGGCATACCCAATGCCAAATGTAGCAAAGTGACAGGCTTAGAACCATCAAAACTGGCTCTCATTCATGCTGAAGGTCTGCCTGAAAATGCAGAATGCTGTCACTTCCCTTAGTCTAAATATTTGCCCTTCCACAGCTGATTTAACATATGTTCATCTCATAGTAGTTATTGATTCTAAGCTGTGTTTTGTGCCCTTGGGAGATTCTTGTGATGTAATGGCCACCGGTGCCCTAGCTTAACTCAATTAATCAACCCACATCTTGATTCCGGGCACTCAGGATCTGCTCGAAAATAGAGGCTGAAGAACAGGGACCAGGCTGAGTATTTCTGGTTGGGCATTTTAGGTGTAACTGTAGTGCCTTTGCTCAAAATAAATTAGAGAGAGAGACAGAGAGACAGTGTCACTTGCAATGACATAGGAAATGTCAGTGAGCTACCCCGTGTCGTTGCATGTCGTTAACAAACAAAACTGGCCAGAACAACATATTTAGGGGCCTTTTACTAAGCGGTGGGAAGCACTAATGTGCATGCTTACCACATGGTAAAAAAACATTAATGCAATACATGCGTCACACTCTAATTCTTGGGTCACCACGTGCCAATCCCGTGGGAGGCGTGTTTGGAGGTGGAGAATAGGCATGCCCTGCGCTAATTGGGTAGCACGGGCAAATTGCCATATGCTGCCCAATTAGCTTGGGGGTTAGCGCAGAAGCCCTTAACACCTGCAAAATAGGTGACGGTAAGGGCTCACCCGGGAATGGCCACTTGCCAGTTGGAAAATTAGCACATGGCCATTAATGTCACAAATTAAATTGTGACCATTTTAAAGCCATGCTAAAAATGGCCACAGCGCACAGAAAACCCATGAGCTAAAACCAGTGCCAGCCACTTTTTAGCGTGGCTTAGTAAAAGGGCCCCTTTGTGTTTTTTTCATTTGCCAATAATAGTACGCAGTATTTGAAAATAAGGTGCACTATCCCCTACTTCGATAATGTTGGGTGTGCAATTTTTCACAGGGTATGTAAAGTTGTGCAAGCAAATTATAGAATAGTCTCAGTTGCACATGCAAATTAATTCTTTAATTAGCCTGCTAATTGGCATTAACAACCAATTATTGGCTATAATTGGTGTCGAGTGGTGCTAATTGGCACTAATTAGCTGTTACATATGTAACAGCATTAGTTGGTATTCCATAAATTGCACACTTAGAATCTATTGCACACAACTACAACAGGGTGTGAACTAGAGAGCTACAGAAACGGGGTTAGCAGGAATCCTGCGGTTCCCGTGGAGATTCCCTCTAGGTCCATGGGATTCCCATGGGGATCCTCTGCAGGTCCGGGGGGATCCCACAGGGATGGACGCAGGTCCTGCGGGATTCCAGTAGAAGTGTAATACCAGGTCAGCCTACCTACCTATCCTTTCCTTGTGCTATGGCAATTATAATAGCACTAAAAAAAATTAATGGATATGGTTGATAGCATTGAAATCCCCATAAGCACTACGAGAAGAAGTTATCAACATGGGCTACTGTTAAGTTGGGTTATTTTACCACAATTTGTGTTATTTTAGCACAGGGGATGGAAGAGACTACTTGTAGAGGTGGGCAGGGATGGAGGATATTCCAGTGGGGATGGGCAGGAATGGAGGAGATTCCAGTTGAGAATAGGAGAAAACAGGTAATAAACTTTATAAATCAAATTTTGAGATACAGACGAGTCTCTATTCAACTTTACTTAACTAGGAGCTCTCTTAGATGTTAAAAAAGATGACAATTGATCAGGATCAAAATAAACATATTTCACGGCTTGATAGGAGATTAAACATTTGCAAGGATATTTAAGGTAAAAAGTTGCGCCAAGTTGAAGTGTCTCCTGTCTCATCTGTAAAATCTTTTGTCGTCGCCTTTGCGTTTCCCTCGCTAGATCTGGAAAAACACGAGTTTGCAAACCACGAAAGGTTTTTTTCTTTATTCTGAAAAAAACTTCTTTAAAATCCAGATCTTGTCCGAAGGTGACGCTACTGTGGCCAACATAGTAGTTGGTGTCATCTGTTCTGAATCCGACATTTCAAGAAGGGCAGAAACATCCAATGGTTGCACATTCTGAATATTATTCCTTTGTAAAGGATCCAAACCCTTCACAGGTATATAAAAAACCTGTGAAAAGGGTGGCATATCTTTACCTTCTATCTCTAGAATTTCTCTGAGGTAATTTTTTTAGCATCTCCCGAGGGGAGATAAGTGGTTGTCGCGGAAAATTTATAAAACACAGTAAAAAGACTTCTTGACAATAGAATTTAGCTACCTTAGGTCTTCAATCACAACTATCCAAGCCCATTTTTGTTTATTGCCTATTTTATATTGTCACCTAACTTACTCTAGTCTATTAATTGCATTGACAATCTACTACTACTACTATTTAGCATTTCTATAGCGCTACAAGGCGTACGCAGCGCTGCACAAACATAGAAGAGAGACAGTCCCTGCTCAAATAGCTTACAATCTAATAGACAAAAAAATAAAGTAAGCAAATCAAATCAATTAATGTGAACAGGAAGGAAGAGAGGAGGGTAGGTGAAGGCTCAGTCCACCAATAAGAGCCAACCTCATCAGTGATGTCACAATGGCTTGATTGCCTGATACTTGGCTCACTTCTGATATTGTGATGTCATAAGGGAAAGGGGGAAAGGGAAATGGGACTTGATATACCGTCTTTCTGAGGTTTTTGCAACTACATTCAAAGCGGTTTACATATATTCAGGTACTTATTTTGTACCAGGGGCAATGGAGGGTTTAGTGACTTACCCAGAGTCACAAGGAGCTGCACTGCACTAATCAATAGGCTACTCCTCTACTCCTACTACTATTTAGCATTTCTATAGTGCTACAAGGCATACGCAGCGCTGCACAAACATAGAAGAAAGACAGTCCCTGCTCAAAGAGCTTACAATCTAATAGACAAAAAATAAAGTAAGCAAATCAAATCAATTAATGTGTACAGGAAGGAGGAGAGGAGGGTAGGTGGAGGTAGGTGGACTATGCCAAGATGGTGGGGGAGAGAAAGAGATGCCAAAATGGATGGTGGGGATGGGGAGGGGGAGAGGAAGAGATGCCAGGATGACTGCCAAGACTTGGGGGGGGCAAAAGAAGAGATGCCAAAATGGGGGGGAGAAAAGACCTGCCAGGATGGTAGGGGAGAAGAGGAAGAGATGGGAAGATGGGGTGGGAAGAAGGAAGAGCTTCCAGGATAGGGGGGGGGGGGACAGGAAGAAATACCAGGACCTGCAGAGAAAGAAGGAAGAGGGAGACATGCTGGACCTGCAAAGGACAGACAGAACAGGAGCAAGTCTCCCTCCACCCCTCCCAACATTGGATAAAACAAATACCTGGATAAAAAAAATACGTTTTTAACAATCTTTTGAACTTTTTTAGTGATTCCTCTGCATGAATGTCGCCAAGCAGCTGATTCCAGAGAGCGGGCACCAGTTGAAAGAAGGCACCTTCACAGGCGGACTTCCAGCGAGCATTCGCAGGATAAGGATTAACTCTCTTGTGTTGTGACTTTTTTTGTCTGAAGTTACGCCCTAACTGGAGTGTAAGGAATGATCAGAGATCCCAAGTATGAAGACATAATTTCATAAAATGCTTTCTGTTCCAGAACCAACAGCTTGAACTTAATCCGATAATGAACGGGTATCCAATGATACTGTGTAAACAGTGACGTTACATGGTCATATTTTCAAGCATTACCTAATAGACACATTGTTGCAATTTGCAATGTGTTGTACGTGTGTCAAGTTAGAAACAGATATACCGGCATAAGTCATATTTCCATTATCCAGACGAGAGATCAGTAATGCATCTAGCACTGTATGTCAATGCGCTTCATCAAAAAACAAGCGATGGAATACAAACAAACAAACAAAAAAAAACCAAAACCTTTTTTACCACACCAGAGACAATATTCTCAAACAGGAGACAGCAGTCAGTAATAAGAACCACCCAAGTACTAAAATGTATCCAAAATGAACATCCCCAGTAGTATTGCAGCCTAAGCAGGGTGGTCAGCATGGCCAATGAAGCAGTGTAGATAGTCTTATCAATATTTTATACTAAATGTCGTAAACAATTTCTCATTATCCAAGTAGACGAATCATCCAAACCCTTGGGTTAAGATCTAAAGGCTGAGGGGATCTCTTTGCCTTATCAACTCAAACGTTATTGATACTGAAATGTTTCCTGAGGGCATGTGGTAGTAAAGTAAGTACTGACCCCCTGAAAGGTCGCCAAAATTGCGCTTGCAAATTTAGGCGCGGTTCTGATTTTCACACGTAATTTAATTGAATAACGAGTCAATTAGCGCCAATACCTGGCTCTTTAAAAATTAATTATTGCCACTAAGTACATTTAATTGGGTGTTATGCACATAAAGTTAGGTGCAAGAACCGTGCCTAACATTTACATGCTACCTAAAAAAGGGGACGTGGAAAGCGGACCGTCATGGGCGTTTTGAGGTGGAAAGAGAGGCGTGGTTTTGAGTTACCCACCTAATTACAGAATAAGGATGCTCAGCGTGTAAATTTAGGTGCGGGCATTTGTTCCATGTTTTTGTTGGTGCAACTGGTGATGCTTGAATTTATGTAAAATGATAACACTTAAGTGCTATTCTATAAACTGCGTGGTGTGAATGTCCAAGTTTAAAAACACAGCTTTTTGCACTCACCATTTAAAATGCTCACAGGCTGTTCACATATAACTTTAATCACAATCCGATAAAAACTGCACTGGCTCCCAATCAAAGAACGTATCACCTTCAAAATCTGCACCCTGGGTTTTTTTTTTTTGTTACATTTGTACCCCACACTTTTTCCCACTCATGGCAGGCTCAATGCGGCTTACATGGGGCAATGAAGGGTTAAGTGACTTGCCCAGAGTCACAAGGAGCTGCCTGTGCCGGGAATCGAACTCAGTTCCTCAGGACCAAAGTCCACCACCCTAACCACACAAGATTCACAAGATTATCTACGGTGTAGTCCCAGGGATACATGACAGACCTCATAGACCTACCAACCAGGAACAGAACTGGATCATCACGAACATATTTAAACCTTCATTACCCTAACTGCAAAGGACTCCAGTACAAAGCTACCTATGCATCCAACTTCTCCTGTATTAGCACAGAACTATGGAACGCACTGCCAAAAGGTGTGAAAACAATCTACGACCATTTAAACTTCAGGAAATCACAAAAAAACCTACCTGTTCAATAAGGCGTACCATACCGACCCAACATAAATGCCTCAACTCTGCAACATGAGCAAAACCATAGATTGTATTGGACACTATATAACCTCCCCTATCTTTGACCCCTAATGTGCCTATATCATACCTACCCTATCCGACCTTAACATCACATTGTATTTGTTCCCCTACCGGACTTGGCGATCGCTTTTACGGTACTATGTAAGCCACATTGAGCCTGCAAATAGGTGGGAAAATGTGGGGTACAAATGTAACAAATTAATAAATAAAGAAATATTCTTCAGGCAATTTCTTTACTGTATTCAGGGATCTAGTTATTTCCTGCTTTGCGATGACGCTGTATCTTTGTCCATAGTGTTGCTTTTAAAAGATACCTATGACTCAAGGCTGGTTAAACCATTGGGTAAACCAGATGGTCACCTACGGCAGCACCTTCTGGGAGTGAGGGGGGTCAAAGAGCAGCTGCAATCAAAGCAAAAAAGCCCCCGACAGTCACATAAACTCAGAGAACCGTCTACTTGTGTTTTTGTATTTTCCATCGAAGCGGTGTTCTATAAGTAAATGCCAGGGTGCATTGCCGAGTACTTTGCAGGTGAGCATTCACATGGGTGGAATTTAGGGGGAGCAGGGCTGTTGTGTATATTTACACACATAGATTATAAAATATTTAGAGGTGGGCAATGATGAAAACTTTTAATCAAAATTAATCGTACAATTAAAAAATACAATTGCATGATTAATTGCAATTATAATCATAGTATGCATTGATGACCTCACCTCTTTTTCTCTCTCTCTCTCTCATCCCTCACCTTCCAGTATTGCTCCCTTCTTTCCATCATCCAACATTGACCCATCTCTCTTTCTTACCCGTTACCATCCAGTATCACCTCCTCTCTCTCCCCCCTACACCATCCAGTATCACTCCATTTCTTCCCCCCCCCCCACCCCACGGCCACACACCATCATTATCATGAATCACCCCACCTCTCTGTCTCTGTCTCTCTCTCACTTCATCCAGCGTCGCTCCATCTGCTCTTCTCTCATCATCACCACCATCCAGCATGGCCCCATCTCTCCCCCTCTCCCTACCATCACCATACAACATGGCCCTTCTCTCCCACCCACCAGCACCATCCTGTACTGCTGCATCTGTCTGCCTTTCCTCTCCACCCGTCCTTGTTCACCCGCAGGGCCGCTGCTTCTTCCGGTCTGCACAATGGCAGGTTGGAAGCAAGAGCAGAACATAGGCAGATGCGGGGATGTTGCCTTGTGTGTGCCACCGCTGGCTCTGCTGCTCCCAGAAACAGGAAGTGATATTTATTTATTTATTTATTGCATTTGTATCCCACGTTCCCCCACCTATTTGCAGGCTCAATGTGGCTTACATAGGAAGCTCTTTCCTGCCCTGAAGAGGTCACTAGACCACCAGGGCAGTAGTAAGGTAAGGGGAGGGGGAGTGACGGGGTATGTGACAGGGGGGAGGGGAAAATGTGGCAGGGGGGTGGGCGGGGTGTGAAAGGGGGCGGGGCATGTGTCCCCCTTTTTGGGGGGACAAAATATGGTAACCCTAATTCTTTACCAGTGGGGATGGGACGACTTTCCTACGAAGAGAGGCTGAGAAGGCTAGGGCTTTTCAGCTTGGAGAAGAGACGGCTGAGGGGAGATATGATAGAAGTGTATAAAATAATGAGTGGAATGGATCGGGTGGATGTGAAGCGACTGTTCACGCTATCCAAAAATACTAGGGCTAGAGGGCATGAGTTGAAGCTACAGTGTGGTAAATTTAAAACGAATCGGAGAAAATTTTTCTTCACCCAACGTGTAATTAGACTCTGGAATTCGTTGCCGGAGAACGTGGTACGGGCGGTTAGCTTGACGGAGTTTAAAAAGGGGTTAGATAGATTCCTAAAGGACAAGTCCATAGACCGCTATTAAATGGACTTGGAAAAATTCTGCATTTTTAGGTATAACTTGTCTGGAATGTTTTTACGTTTGGGGAGCGTGCCAGGTGCCCTTGACCTGGATTGGCCACTGTCGGTGACAGGATGCTGGGCTAGATGGACCTTTGGTCTTTCCCAGTATGGCACTACTTATGTACTTATGTACTTATGTACTAGGTGTAAACGAATGGGCTGTGTGACAGTCATAGTTCTTTCCTTTGGATGTATACTCAGTTTCTCTCTCTCTCTCTCTTTTCATTTTCTTTATTTTATTAATTGATTGATTGATTTAAATATTTCTTATCTGCAATATCCAACCGTTCTAGGTAGGGTACAAAAACAAAACATATGGAATGAAATAATAAAATTAGACAAACTAGACAAAACAATAAATATTTAAAATATAGGGACCGTTATCCTCCGTTGCCTAAATGTGACAAATACTGATGACGTTCTTGACTGATTCAAACTGCAAGTCCAAAAAAATACACATGTTGTGAAAGCTTGCAGATAAAAAAATAAAAGTCTTCAATTGTTACTTTCCCGAACTGTGATAGCAAAGGGATAATCTGTAAATCAAAAGACAAAGTGTTCCTCAGACGGGCTCCTTCTACATATTGTATCTCAAGAGAATGTCCAACCTAATATGTTTAAAGGAAGGTAGATTAAGTACAATTTCAAATGGTTTATTGTTTTTGTTACATGACGTTCAACTAAAAAATATAAATATAACCCGTTACACTAGTTGTCTATAAAGGAAAGAAGGTGCCTACTTTTGCTTATAGAATAGGCTGCAAATAAGTGTGATCTGTGGTGCCTTTATACATTTACCCTCGTGAAAGGCAATGCTATAATCTAGGTGCCTGAATTAATATTAGCACTTATGTGTGCATTTCTCTGTGTAGATACTAGAGGGCGCTTTAGTGCTATTCTGCAAATATCTGCCAGAGGAATCCTTTTACCAAGCTGTGGGAAAAAGGGTCCTGCGGTAGCGGCAGGGGCCCTATTACCACAGCAGGTAAAAAAAAGCCCCCAGCACACGTGGAGGGGCATAATTGAACGAAAACGTCTATCTCCATGGGCGTTTATCTCCGAGAACGGGTCCGTGAAGGGGCGGACCGAACCGTATTTTCGAAAAAAATAGACGTCCATGTTTTATTCGACAATTTGTGAGCTGGGCGTTTTTGTTTTTCAGCGATAATGGAAAATGAAAGCGCCCAGCTCAAAAACGAATAAATCCAAGGCATTTGTTCGTGGGAGGGGCCAGGAGTCGTAGTGCACTGGTCCCCCTCACATGCCAGGACACCAACCGGGCACCCTAGGGGGCACTTTTACAAAAACAAAAAAAAAGGTAAAAGAGTTCCCAGGTGCATAGCACCCTTCCCTTGAGCCCCCCAAATCCCCCTCAAAACCCACTGCCCACAAGTCTACACCATTACTATAGCCCTAAGGGGTGAAGGGGTGCACCTACATGTGGGTACAGTGGGTTTGGGGGGGTTGGACGACTAAGCATTAAGCAGCACAATTGTAACAGGTAGGGGGGGGGATGGGCCTGGGTCCACCTGCCTGAAGTCCACTGCACCCCCTAACAACTGCTCCAGGGACCTGCATACTGCTGCCAGGGAGGTGGGTATGACATTTGAGGGTGAAAATAAAAAGTTGTGAAACATCATTTTTTGTGGTGGGAGGGGGTTAGTGACCACTGGGGGAGTCAGGGGAGGTCATCCCCGATTCCTTCCGGTGGTCATCTGATCATTTAGGGCACTTTTTGGGGCCTTATTCGTGAAAAAACAGGGTCCAGGAAAAGTGCCCTAAATTCTAGCTACAAACGCATACTTTTTTTCCATTATCGGTGAAATGCGCCCATCTCTGTTCGGCCGATAACCACGCCCCAGTTCCGCCTTCGCCACACCTCTGACATGCCCCCATCAACTTTGTCCGCATCCGCGACGGAGTGCAGTTGAAAACGTCCAAAATCGGCTTTCGCTTATACCGATTTATTCGTTTTTGGGAGATAAACGTCTATCTCCCGATTTGGGTCGCAATATAGGCATTTTTCTCTTTTGATTATAAGCTGGATAGCCATTCAGTAAGAGAACTCTTTCCACATGGCCATGTAGCAGGCAATAAGGGCTCCCGCGCTAACTAGGCGGTAACCGGTCAGCGTGCAGCAATGCCCAGTTATCACCGGGTTATCACCATGCAAGCTATTTCTAGGGTTTTCTTTTTCTCTGGGAAATGGCACATGTGCGCAGGGTGGGATTACCGCCGGCAGCCATGTTGGGCCGGCGGTAGTCCTGGAAGAGTGAGCGGTAAGCCCACGTTGGGCCATTCTGTAAAACAGCCCCTAAGATACATAGATTGTATTTGTAAGGGGGTGTACACATGGGCAGAGTATCGGCGGGACCTCGGAGGGGCTCCCTCTTAATCACATAATTTAAGGAATAGTGGAAGTCATACATACTTGCTCTGCGACTGTGGGAGCCTGAATGTTAAGCACAATGACACCGAGTGACACTATTCCTACTATATAAACGAGCTGTGACCGACGTGCCACGCATGCACAGAACAGCACATCTGTTCTGCGCATGCATCACTTCACAGGTCTCTCCCGAGCCAGCCAGCGATTCTCCTCCCTCCCTCCCCTGCCCCCCTCCTCCAGCTACCCAGTGATTCTCCTCTCTCCCCTGCCCCCTCCAGCTACCCAGCGATTCTCCTCCCTCCCCTGCCCCCCTCCTCCAGCTACCCAGTGATTCTCCTCGCTCCCCTGCCCACTCCAGCCACCCAGCAATTCTCCTCGCTCCCCTGATTACCTCCGTCGAAGTGGCTGCGTTATTGAAAGCCCTGCCCGTCTCTAGCCTTCCCTTCAAGTTCAATCCCTCAGAGTCCTGCCTTCTGATGTCATTTCCTTTTTCCGCGAGGGCGGGACTCTAAGGGAGCAAACTCGAATGTGCAGGGCTTTCAATAACATGGCTGCTTCGACGGAGGTAATCAAGGGAGTGAGGAGAATCACTGAGTGGCTGGAGGGGGGGGGCAGGGGAGAGAGGAGAATCGCTGGGTGGCTGGAGGAAATCAGTTTCACCCGAGCGTACTCTATTAGATTTAGGTGCGGTATATAGAATGCACTTAGCTGGTATCCCAGCGCCTAAAACTGAGCGCATCCATTTAGACCAACGAAAATGCGGCGAAAATCCCTGTGCATAGATTTATGCGGATTGGGCCATAATCTATAACAATGCGTGTAAATTTGGGAACACCCACGAAATGCCCATTTCCCCGCCCCTTTTTGAATGTGTTTTTAAAATGGCTGCCGAGACCCGCAAGACTACCATGGGAAGTCTCAGCAGCCATTTTGAAAACACGGCGGCAGCAGGCAGAATAGCAGTAGTGGGAAAGAAAGAGTGGGGTTCTCTCCTACCCCCGAAGAAGCCACAAAACTACCAGGACCCTTCAAGGTAGGACCAGAAAGGGCCCACTGAAGCTTAGGGGACTATAGTGTGTGTGTGGGAGGGGAGGTGGCGGTGGTAACACGGCAGCGGGAGGGGGGGCAGTGGCCAGGGGGGCCCCAGATCACTGTCAGTCCGCTCCTGCCACAACCAAGGGATTATTAAGGTAGGTCCATGAGGGTCTACAGGGGATGGGGTGGGGTTCTTATGCTGATCCTGACTGAATATCAGTTGAGATCTGCATAAATCCAAGCAGCAAGCTCTTGGCCAGTGAAACCCACATAGTCAATGCAACTGCCGAGATACAGCCCAGGGCCTATTTCCACCCATGGTGGTCAGCATTTATAAAACTGCTCACCACTGGCTTATTTTTAGCCACTCTATCCAGACCAAACTCCTTTTTAAAATTGCCCTCTTCAATATTTCCCCTAATTGTTCATTTTTTTCAATTTGCAAGACGACTTCATACCAGCAGAGGGCAGTAGAGGACTGAGAATTCTGAGCCTGGATCTGAGGGATGGTTTCAAATCTGTTTTGTGCGACAACCTGTGAATATGACTGAAACACATTGGTTTGTGTTAACTTAGAAAATATAATTACACTGTAGGTAAAAAGAGAATTAGGAAAACCTTGCACACTCCTGCCTCGCACTCACTTTCCTTAGATTAATCCTGTCTATAATTTTAAACAGATAACTAATTTATGCAGTTACAGTTACAGAATTTATAGTCCGCTGTTACTAAATAAATTTCAAAGCAGATAACAGCAAGATGAACTAGACCAGACATCTGAAATCATACATCCAGTTACTAAAAAGAAAGTGAGCTAATTCACTGTATTCAAAACGTTTTTCCTAAAGCTGACAAAATTAGGCAAATCTTTAATCCCATTTTGAAGCAGTGACCAAAATGTTGCTGCCTGATGAATAAAACTTGTCTGAAATAGTTTCCAGTAACGGACCCCCTTGGAATTCATAAATAAAAAAAACTATAGAGAATCCGGGGGGTAAGTGCTTTTGAATATTGATCATCAGCTTTTTAAGATGGCTTTTTTTTTATCCTGTCACTCCCTAACCCTGGTCTGTTTGATTTTAACCATGTTTTATAACAAATAAAATTCATGACATATTTCATTTGTCTTCCCGGTGTTGTGACTAGACTGTAAGCTGTTCAGGACAAGGACTTCCATGGTTATCTGTAGAGTACTATGTATGTCTAATTCCTCTCTGAGCACACCACCCGAACTCTCATCCACTCTCTCATTACCTCTCGCCTTGACTACTGCAACCTACTCCTCACTGGCCTCCCACTTAACCATCTATCCAATCCGTTCAGAACTCTGCTGCGCGTCTTATCTTCCACCTGGACCGATATACTCACATCACCCCTCTCCTCAAATCACTTCACTGGCTTCCGATCAGGTACCGCATACAGTTCAAGCTTCTCCTACTAACCTACAAATGCACTCGATCTGCAGCCCCTCCTTACCTCTCTAGCCTCATCTCCCCTTACTTTCCTACCCGTAACCTCCACTCTCAAGACAAATCCCTCCTTTTAGTACCCTTCTCCACCACCGCCGACTCCAGGCTCCGCCCTTTCTGCCTCGCCTCACCCCATGCTTGGAATAAACTCCCTGAGCCCATATGCCAGGCCCCCTCCCTGCCCATCTTCAAATCCTTGTTCAAAGCCCACCTCTTCAATGTCGCCTTCGGCACCTAACCACTATACAGGAAATCTAGACTGCCCCAATTTGACATTTCGTCCTTTAGATTGTAAGCTCCTTTGAGCAGGGACTGTCCTTCTTTGTTAAACTGTACAGCGCTGCGTAACCCTAGTAGCGCTCTAGAAATGTTAAGTAGTAGTAGTAGTATTACATATAGCAGTGATTTAACCAGAGCTGAGATTGTGATGTCATAATGCCTCATTCCACCAATGCCTAAGAACCAACCTCATCAGTGATGTCACAATGGCTCGACTGTCCTATACTTGGCCCACTTCCCCCCTTAGTGTGAACAGTTTCAGTCTCTGGTATCCAGAGCTGAGATTGTGATGTCATAATGCCTCATTCCACCAATGCCTAAGAGCCAACCTCATCAGTGATGTCACAATGGCTTGATTGCCCTATATTTGTCTCACTCTTATCTATTAGATTGTAAGCTCCTTTGAGCAGGGACTGTCCTTCTTTGTTAAACTGTACAGTGCTGCGTAACTGTAGTAGCGCTCTACAAATGTTAAGTAGTAGTAATACTGCTATAGGAATAAGTGGTACTTGTCGAGGTATCATTGTGAGCAGCATCCATTTCTTTTATGGAATAAATCCGTGGAAAACGTCCAGAAACTATAGTTTTCCAAGATATGATTCAGGTCATTCTAATTTGCTGTATCACCAAGAATAGTAACACTGGTACTGCAGAAGCTACAGGAAACTCACTATTCCAAACAGTAGGAAAGTAAAGTCTGTGGGTTTTGCAGGAGTCTTTAAATAACAGAGTGTTCCTCTCACAATATATTGAGAGCAGATTGGTAATCCATGAAATTGATATTCATTTAGTTTTTTTTCAATCACCCAGTCAAGATCTGATCTATGACTGCAGATTACAATTGCTGGATCACACGTGGACTCCTTTCAAGAGTCCCTATCTTCACTCTATGCTTACTTCTACCCCCAACTTGCAGGCTCAGGGGAACCTCTCCCCTCATTCCTGAAGTGTGTTTTCGAGCCTGGAGCAACCCCTCCCTCTACAAGGAGAAAATAATGTATTCATGCTCCATGGAATCTCTCCCATCACAAGAGTGAATGTGTGCGAGTAACCCCTCCAGTTCAGACCTTGTCTACTGGTATTTCTCCTTGCAGCAGGAGAAGTGTGTATGGACCTGAGGAAATCTCCCCTTACTCACATGAAGCAATGGAAGTGCCTATAGGTAGCCTTGGGATTGTAGACATTCTTTGTGGGGGGGGGGGGGGGGGAGGAGAGAGTAGGTGCCCTGGAAGATGTGTTTATTTTATTTATTTGGATTTTGCTCACACCTTTTCAGTAGTAGCTCAAGGTGAGTTACATTTAGGTACACTGGATATTTCTCTGTCTCTGGAGGATCGCACAATCTAACTTTGTACCTGAGGAAATGGAGGGTTAAGTGACTTGCCCAAGCTCACAAGGAGTAGTTGCGGGATTTGAACCGGCCACCTCTAGATATCAAGACCGATGCGCTAACCACTAGGCCACTCCTTCACTGTTGGCTAAGCCTTCCCATTACACATGGAAGAAGACAGAAATATGTTGAAGGGAGAAGCTGCTATTGGGAAGAGGGGAGGAGGAAACTAAGAGAAGAAAGATTGATTGTGGTGGAGGAGAAACTGACCACAAAAGAGGGAAGTATAAAAGAACGTTGGTTGCCATGTGGCCAGCTTGCATCAACTTTAGTTAAATCATTTATATTGGGATTGCAAACATTAGAAACACCATTGCTTGGTTCTTAGCCTCTTGTATCATAAGAATGTAAGTATTCCCATATTGGGACAGAACAAAGGTCCATCAAGCCCAGAATCCTGTTTCCAACAGTGGCCAATCTAGGTTACAAGTACCTGGAAAGATCCCAAAATAGTACAATACATTTTATGCTGCTTATCCTACAAGTAAGCAGTGGATTTTCCCAAGTCCATTTTAATAATGGCTTATGGACTTTCTTTTAGGAAGCTATCTAAACCTATTTTAAACCCCGCTAAGCTAACTGCTTTGACTATATTCTGTGGCAATGAATTCCAGAGTTTAATTACACACTGAGTGAAGAAACATTTTCTCCAATTTATTTTAAATTTACTACTTTGTAGCGTCATTGCATGCCCCCCCTAGTCATAATATTTTTGGAAAGAGTAAACAAGTGATTCATGTCTACCCGTTCCACTCCTCTCATTATTTTATAGACCTCTATCATATCTTCCCTCAGCTGTCTTTTCTCCAAGCTGAAGAGCCCTAGCCGCTTTAGCCTTTCCTCATAAGGAAGTCTTCCCATCCCCTTTATCATTTTCATTGCCCTTCTCTGTACCTTTTCTAATTCCACTATATATTTTTTTAGATGTGGTGACCAGAATTGTACATAATATTCAAGTTGCGGGTACACCATGGAGCGATACAAAGGCATTATAAAGTGCTTATTTTTGTTTTCCATTCCTTTCCTAGTAATACCCAACATTCTATTTGTTTCCTTAGCTGCCACCGCACACTGAGTAGAGGGTTTCAATGTATCATCAACGATGACACCTAGATCGCTTTCCTGGTTGGTGACTCCTAATGTGGAACCTTGCATCACGTAGCTATAGTTTGGGTTCCTCTTTCCCACATGCATCACTTTGCACTTGCTTACATTAAACGTCATTTGCCATTTGGACGCCCAGTCTCCTAGTCTTGTATGGTCCTCTTATAATATTTCACTATCCGCTTGCGATTTAACAACTTTGAATAGCTTTGTGTCGTCAGCAAATTTAATTACCTCACTAGTTACTCCCATCTCTAGATCATTTATAAATATGTTAAAAAGCAACGGTCCCTGCACAGACCCCTGGGGAACCCCACTATCAATCCTTCTCCATTGAGAATACTGACCATTTAACCCTACTCTCTGTTTTCTATCTTTTAACAAGTTTTTAATCCTCATAGAACACTACCTCCTATCCCGTGACTCTCCAATTTCCTCTGGAGTCTTTCATGAGGTACTTTGTCAAACGCCTTTTGAAAATCCAGATACACAATATCAACCGGCTCACCTTTATCCACATGTTTTTTCACCCCTTCAAAGAAATGTAATACATTGGTGAGGCAAGATTTCCCTTCACTAAATCCATGTTGGCTTTGTCTCATTAATCCATGCTTTTGAATATGCTCTGTAATTTTGTTGTTCATAATAGTCTCTACCATTTTGCCTGGCACCGAAGTCAGGCTCATTAGTCTATAATTTCTCGGATAACCTCTGGAACCTTTAAAAAAAAATCGGTGTTACGTTGGCCACCCTCCAATCTTCCAGTACCATGCTTGATTTTAAAGATAAATTAGATATTTCTAACAATAGTTCTGCAACTGCCAACACAAATACCTGTTTTATATTTTCACCCCACTCCCCAGCACCCAGCTCCGCTTTCTATGCATGGGTTGGTCTTGTTTCAACAGCCTCTTGACTAATCCCCCTCTCAACCAACAGTAGGTCTAAACACACACCAAGGCGCCTTCCATAAAGTATGTGAAAGTCCCTTGTATCACCATCCACCAAACCAGGAGGGCCATATTTCTTTAACATACCCTGCCCAAACACAAACAAATCCCAAGGGCCTCCAGTCATATTTCCCCTTATCTAATATCCCTTTCTCCCACACCCTCTTTCCTGTCTTCTCTTGTTTGTTCTGTTTGTCTGTCCTAATTAGATTGTAAGCTCTGTCGAGCAGGGACTGTCTCTTCATGTTCAAGTGTACAGCGCTGCATACGTCTACTAGCGCTTTAGAAATGATAAGTAGTAGTAGTAGTAGCTTTAATACCCTTCATGGGAAGTTCATCACATCACTCCGCCTTCTAGGGGAAATTGGTCTACACATAGGGTTCCAATGCCAAGTTGAAAATCCACTTCTACCCTTGGAAGCCTGGTATTTTATGAACTTCTCCACTTGCTTAGCGTTATTTATTTATTTATTTATTCATTCTTGTATCCCACTATTATCCAAAAACAAGTTTCAGTTCAATGTGGCTTACAATTTACAGTTATGTGAAGTTACGTTGATTTATTACAGTTACAAAGTGGTGTGGAACACCGTTACCATATGAAGTTACCTATAGAATTTCTTGAAAAGGTAGGTCTTCAGTTCTTTTCTGAATTGAAGATAGTTAGTAATGCTTCTTGTTGCCTTGGGTATTGAGTTCCACCATTTGGAGCCCAGATAACTAAATCCAGCCATGTAGATGGTTTTGTAAATTGTATTTCTATAGTTGGGTAAACGAAGAAGTAAGTAACCTCTGGTTTCTGGACTTGCATTTCTTGGGGATAGTTCAATCAGATCTAGCATATATTCAGGAGACTTGCCAAACAGTATTTTGAAAATGAGGGTGCTAGTCTTGAAAAATAATCTCGCCTTGATTGGAAGCCAGTGTAGCATTTCAAGCAGCGGGGTTGATCTTTCGTATTTCGACTTTTTGAATATCAGTCTTTCTGCTGTGTTCTGAACGGTTTGCTATGATTTTAGTATGTTTTCTTTGCACCCTAGATTTGCTTCATTACAGTAGTCTAGTTGTGATAGTATCAACGATTGCACTGTTAGCCAGAATGCTTGTCTAGGAAAGTAATCTCTAATCCTTCTCTGATTCCATAGTGTTCTGAAACATTTTGATGTGGCTGCTGATACTTGACTTTCCAGAGATAGTTGTTTATCAAGAATAATTCCTAGTATTTTAAGTTGTGTTTCAATTTGGTATGTTTGTTGATTGATTGTGAAGTTTTGGTAAGTTTGAAAATTGTGGCCCAATTTTCCAGAAGGTTCAGACCTTTTTTTAACCTTATTCAATATTTCTGTGATATTGTTATTAAAAGTTATGTAAATGGTGACGTCACCAGCATATATGAATGGGTTCAAACCCATTTGTTCCAGTTTTTTGCCGAGTTGAGCCATCATAACATTGAACAATATAGGTGAAATTGGATAACCCTGTGGCAACCTACACTCAGAGATCCAGGAGGCTGAGAATTGATCAGACATCTTTACAATATAGGATCTAGTCCTTTAAAAACCACTGAACCATGCTGCCACTGCACCACTGATTCCCATGTTGTCGAGCAGGGTCATTAGTGTTGTGTGGTCTACTAGGTCGAAAGCACTTGACATATCGAATTGTAGTAGTAAGATTTTCTGTCCTTGGCATATTAGTCTTCTGAACGTTGTCATCAGAGTGGTTATGACCATCGCAGTGCTATGTAATGAGAGTTATGAAGGATTCCATTAGCTGTTGTGCTACTAGACCCTCCATCGTTTTGGTCAACAATGCGATTGAAGCCACTGGTCTGTAGGTTGTGAGTTCGTTGATCTTACTAGTGGTGTTTTTAGGGTTTGGGGTAAGTACAATGTCGCCCTTGTCAGATGGGAAGAGACCATTCGAAAACATGTATTCTATGTGTTCGGTAAAGCATTCGATGTGGATTTGTCATCGTATAGTTAAGACAGTTTTCATGTACGTATTTTGTCAGTGATGTCTTAACTGTGCTGGTTGTGGGTGTTACAAAGGAGGACCAGTTTCTGTCTGCCTTGTTGGTTTCACATTCATGTAAGAAGTCTGTGAGTGATGTTTGTGTTGTCGCAAGATTTGATCTTGTTTTTATTACTTTTTGTTCGAAATATTGTGCAAGCTCACCCGCAGTTGGTGGTGTTTCATTTGATGCTAATACTGCTGGGGTGTTTGATATACTATTCATAAGTTCAAATATTTGTTTCGTGTTAATTTGTTCTGGGTTCACATATGTGTGTTCTGCTTTAGCTCTCTTTGTGTTGTGTTTATATGCTCTTATAGCTTTCCTCCATATTGTTTTGTTTATGTCTGTTTTGTTTTTCGTCCATTTTCTTTCTAATTTCCTCTCTAGTAGCTCATCATTAAGCCAGGGACGTGGTTGTTTTTTTTACTTCTTTTTTTCTTTTTGAGTGGCGCTACTTTGTTTAGTGTGCTTTCACTTAGTTTATCCTAGTTTCTCTTGAAGTGGATGTTATCGGGTGATATGTTTCTTTGTTCATTCATTGCTGTCATTCTGAAAGTCTGATTATCTTCCTTTCCTCTGGTTTTAAAAGCCTGTGGTGTTGGTGGTTCTCTAATCTTGCCTTTCTCTTTCCATTGAAGTGTAAATGTGAGTGGTACCTCTTCCCAGTTCTGATTTTCTAGCTTGGAGCAGACATGAAGTTGCAAGACAGCTATAAAACTGTATAAATTCTGGTGACTACCCTTCTAAGGCAGTAGAAATTTGTGGTTTAACATTTGGCCTATGCTAACTTGTGATAAGTTGCTGGTCAGCAACTAAGAGACAGAGAGGGGCATAATCGAACAGGGCCGGCCATCTATATGGCCGGCCCCGTAAAGCGGCATCCCAAGAGGAGTGGCAGAGTGCCCTAGTGGTTAAAGCACTGGTCTTGCAATCCAGAAGTGACTGGTTCAAATCCTGCTGCTGCTCCTTGTGATCTTGGGCAAGTCACTTAAGCCTCCATTGCCTCAGGTACAAACTTAGATTGTGAGCCCTCCTGGGACAGGGAACTACCTAGTGTACCTAAATGTAACTTATCTTGAGCTACTACTGAAAAAGGTGTGAGAAAAATCTAAATAAATATTGAAGATTCAACATGGAATGTTGCTATTATTGGTGATTCTACATGGAATGTTGCTGAGTGGAGGAGTGGCCTAGAGGTTAGAGCACCGGTCTTGCAGTCCAGAGGTGGCTGGTTTAAATCCCACTGCTGCTCCTTGTGATCTTGGGCAAGTCACTTAACCCTCCATTGCCTCAGGTACAAACTTAAGCCACATTGAGCCTGCAAATAGGTGGGGGAATGCGGGATACAAATGCAATAAATAAATAATAGATTGTGAGCCCTCCTGGAACATAGAAATACCCAGTGTACCTGAATGTAACTCACCTTGAGCTACTATTTGAGATTCTATATGGAATGTTGATATTATTTGAGATTCTGTTGCTACTATTTGAGATTCCACTGCTGCTCCTTGTGATCCTGGGCAAGTCACTTAACCCTCCATTGCCTCAGGTACAAACTTAGATTGTGAGCCCTCCTGGGGACAGAGAAATATCCAGTGTACCTGAATGTAACTCACCTTGAGCTACTACTGAAAAAGGTGTGAGCAAAATCTAAATAAATAAATTTATGGAATGTTGCTACTATTGAAGATTCTACATGGAATGTTGCCACTTTTTGGGATTCTGGAATGTTGCTACTAGATGGAATGTTGCTAGTGGAGGAGTGGCCTAATGGTTACAGCACCAGTCTTGCAATCCAGAGGTGGCCAGTTCAAATCCCACTGTTGCTCCTTGTGATCTTGGGCAAGTCACTTAACCCTCCATTGCCTCAGGTACAAACTTAGATTGTGAGCCCTCCTGGGACAGAGAAATATCCAGAGTACCTGAATGTAACTCACCTTGAAGGAGATAGAGCAGCTTTTAAACTAGAAATGGGGGGAAGGCCGACAGTCGCTCAAAAGAGCATGGTTCGGGATAAGGTATCTTTCAAAGATATCACCATAACAGGGAAGATAGAGTATCCTGATAGTGAGGTTGCAAAAGAGATTGTAGTAGATCGGGTATCTTTAAATAACAATAAAAATCAGACAAAAGATTGCCAATTAATACTGTCAAGTACTAAGCATGATGTACTTAGGAACAACAAACATAGTTTGAAATGTCTATATGCGAATGCCAGGAGCCTAAGAAATAAGATGGGGGAGTTAGAATATATTGCACTAAATGAAAAATTAGATATAATAGGCATCTCTGAGACCTGGTGGAAGGAGGATAACCAGTGGGACACTGTCATACCGGGGTACAAATTATATCGTAGTGATAGGGTGAATCGGATTGGTGGAGGGGTAGCATTGTATATTAACGAGAGCCTTGAATCAAATAGATTGAAAATTTTGCAGGAAGCAAAACACTCCTTGGAATCACTGTGGATTGAAATTCCATGTGCAAAGGGGAAAAGGATAGTGATAGGAGTGTACTACCGTCCGCCTGGCCAGGACGAACAGACGGATGCGGAAATGTTAAAGGAAATCAGGGACGCAAACAAACTGGGCAACACAATAATAATGGGGGATTTCAATTACCCGCATATAGACTGGGTTAATGTAACATCTGTACACGCAAGGGACATAAGATTTCTTGATGAAATCAAGGACAGCTTCATGGAACAGCTAGTTCAGGAGCCGACAAGAGAAGGAAAAATACTAGACTTAGTCCTTAGTGGTGCTCATGATCTAGTGCAGGGGGTAACGATACGAGGGCCGCTTGATAACAGTGATCATAATATGATCGGTTTTGATATTGGCATTGAAGGAAGTGAAACTAGGAAATCAAGTACGCTAGCGTTTAACTATAGAAAAGGTGATTACGACAAAATGAGAAAAATGGTGAAAAAAAGACTGAAAGGAGCAGCTCGCAGAGTAAAAAACTTGCATCAGGCGTGGATGCTGTTTAAAAACACCATCCTGGAGGTTCAGGACAAATATATTCCACGTATTAGAAAAAAGGGAAAAAAGACTAAACGTCAGCCGGCGTGGCTAAACAGTAAGATAAAGGAAATCATTAGAGCCAAAAAACAATCCTTCAGAAAGTGGAGAAGAGAACCAACTGAAAGTAACAGGATAGATCATAAGGAATGCCAAGCCAAATGCAAAGCGGAGATAAGGAGGGCAAAAAAGGACTTTGAGAAGAAATTAGCGTTGGAAGCAAAAATACATAGTAAAAACTTTTTTAGATACATTAAAAGCAGGAAACCGGCCAAAGAGTCGGTTGGGCCGCTGGACGAAAATGGTGTTAAAGGGGCGATCAAGGAGGACAAAGCCGTAGCGGAGAAATTAAATGAATTCTTTGCTTCGGTCTTCACCGAGGAGGATTTGGGGGGGACACCGGTGCCGGAAAGAATATTTGAAGCGGGGGAGTCGGAGAAACTAAACAAATTCTCTGTAACCTTGGAGGATGTAATGGGTCAGTTCAGCAAGCTGAAGAGTAGTAAATCACCGGGACCTGATGGTATTCATCCCAGAGTATTAATAGAACTAAAAAATGAACTTGCGGAGCTACTGTTAGAAATATGCAATCTGTCCCTAAAATCGAGTGTAATACCGGAAGACTGGAGGGTAGCCAATGTTACTCCGATTTTTAAGAAAGGTTCCAGAGGAGATCCGGGAAATTATAGACCGGTGAGTCTGACGTCGGTGCCGGGCAAGATGGTGGAGGCTATTATTAAGAATAAAATTGCAGAGCATATACAAAAACATGGACTGATGAGACAAAGTCAGCACGGATTTAGTGAAGGGAAGTCTTGCCTCACCAATCTAATGCATTTTTTTGAGGGGGTAAGCAAACATGTGGACAATGGGGAGCCGGTTGATATTGTATATCTGGATTTTCAGAAGGCGTTTGACAAAGTGCCGCACGAAAGACTCCTGAAGAAATTGCAGAGTCATGGAATCGGAGGTAGGGTATTATTATGGATTAAGAACTGGTTGAAAGATAGGAAGCAGAGAGTAGGATTGCGTGGCCAGTATTCTCAGTGGAGGAGGGTAGTTAGTGGGGTCCCGCAGGGGTCTGTGCTGGGTCCGTTGCTTTTTAATGTATTTATAAATGACCTAGAGATGGGAATAACTAGTGAGGTAATTAAATTCGCCGATGACACAAAATTATTCAGGGTCGTCAAGTCGCAGGAGGAATGTGAACGATTACAGGAGGACCTTGCGAGACTGGGAGAATGGGCGTGCAAGTGGCAGATGAAGTTCAATGTTGACAAGTGCAAAGTGATGCATGTGGGTAAGAGGAACCCGAATTATAGCTACGTCTTGCAAGGTTCCGCGTTAGGAGTTACGGATCAAGAAAGGGATCTGGGTGTCGTCGTCGATGATACGCTGAAACCTTCTGCTCAGTGTGCTGCTGCGGCTAGGAAAGCGAATAGAATGTTGGGTGTTATTAGGAAGGGTATGGAGTCCAGGTGTGCGGATGTTATAATGCCGTTGTATCGCTCCATGGTGCGACCGCACCTGGAGTATTGTGTTCAGTACTGGTCTCCGTATCTCAAAAAAGATATAGTAGAATTGGAAAAGGTACAGCGAAGGGCGACGAAAATGATAGTGGGGATGGGACGACTTTCCTATGAAGAGAGGCTGAGAAGGCTAGGGCTTTTCAGCTTGGAGAAGAGACGGCTGAGGGGAGATATGATAGAAGTGTATAAAATAATGAGTGGAATGGATCGGGTGGATGTGAAGCGACTGTTCACGCTATCCAAAAATACTAGGACTAGAGGGCATGAGTTGAAGCTACAGTGTGGTAAATTTAAAACGAATCGGAGAAAATTTTTCTTCACCCAACGTGTAATTAGACTCTGGAATTCATTGCCGGAGAACGTGGTATGGGCGGTTAGCTTGACGGAGTTTAAAAAGGGGTTAGATAGATTCCTAAAGGACAAGTCCATAGACTAGAAAAATTCCTCATTTTTAGGTATAACTTGTCTGGAATGTTTTTACGTTTGGGGAGCGTGCCAGGTGCCCTTGACCTGGATTGGCCACTGTCGGTGACAGGATGCTGGGCTAGATGGACCTTTGGTCTTTCCCAGTATGGCACTACTTATGTACTTATGTACTACTGAAAAAGGTGTGAGCAAAATCTAAATAAATACATATTTGAGAATCTACATGGAATGTTGCTACTATTTGAGATTCTGTTGCTACTACTTGAGATTCTAAAGTAGTAGAACTATATTTGGTAATAGCGGACTATAACTATTGTAACTGTAAATGTAGTTATGGGAATGAGCTCAGAAAGGACAACTCAAGAGTTAGAAGAGGGGAAGAGAATTTGGAAGGAGGAAGTGTATGAGCAGGAGGGAAGAACATTAGGAAGAAAGGACTGCTTTAGAGGGAGGGTATGAGAAAAGTGTAATATTGAGGAGGGAGGGGTTATAAAGGAGTAACCTGTCTGGATAGAGGAGGTGAGAAGGGTCAAGAGAGATGGAGAGGTGGAAGGGGCAATAGCTTATGAAAACAGGAAGAGAACAGCTGAGGAAAAGGATATAAACTCTGCTAACAGACTAACAGGCTTCAGAACATAGATAAACCCTCTCCAAGTACAAAAGAAATGACCACAAACTATAAATAGAAATATGTAGACCAGTGGCGTAGCCACAGGTGGGCCTGGGTGGGCCAGGGCCCACCCACTTTGGACTCAGGCCCACCCAAAATTGTGACACTCTTGCTGTGGCTGGTGGGGATCCTCAAACCTTGTCAGCTGAAAATTTTCCCTCCTTGGGCAGCCAGCGCTCTTCCAAATGTCAGCCAGCAGCACTTGCATTGAGCTGACACTGAGACCGGCCCTTCTGCACATGCTCAGTTTTCACACATGCAAAAGCACTGAGCATGCACAGCCTGGACAGCAGCATCAGTGTGAGAGAAGTGTGCTGGCTGCTCGAGGAGGAAATCTTCAGCTGGCAGGGTTTGGGGATCCCCGCCAGCTCAAGTATTTAATATTTGGGGTATGTGGGCAGGGAAGGGTGGAGAAAGGGGCAATAGCAATCCGGAGGAGGGGCCGGGGCGGGGCAAATTCCATGCCCACCCACCTTGGGCTCAGGCCCACCCAAAATTAGCCATCTGCCTACACCCCTGATGTAGACAAAAATGACACTGAAACCCCAAGAATCCAGTGCAAACCAGAATAATAGAAACAGCATTTCACTTCTGTAATGTTAAAAATATAAAGACAACAGATGGAAATTCGAAAAACTGACATATTCCAATCACTAAATTGAAAATAAAATTCCTTTTCCTACCTTTGTTGTCTGTCAGGTTTTTTTTCCCTAATCGTATTGGTTCCAATTTCTGTTTTCTTCCATCTTCTTTCTTTTTCCAGGGTCTCCATCTGCCTAATTATCACCAGAAGACGCCATCACTTAGCTTTTCAGACGGACTCACTGCCAACATGGCCAGTGATTTGAAGACTTCTTCAGGAAAGCAGTCCGTTTACAACATCTCATCAGACGTATAGGACTAGATTCTATATATCATGCCTAAAATTTGGCAACTAAATGAAATTCACACAAGTGCACTCTATACAGGACACCTTAATTTAGGTCTGCTTTATAGAATAAGCCTACATTTCCATATGGTATATAGAATATGTCGAGCAGCCATGACAGCATCTATCTCTAGGTGCGACAATTTGCACCAAGTAAAACTAGTGTAAATACCGGCATCTAAGTTAGGCACAGAGGAGGTGTATTATTAGGAAAGGGATGGAAAACAAACACGAGGATGTTATAATGCTGTTGTATCGCTCCATGGTGCAATCGCACCTCAGATATTGTGTCCAATTCTGGTCGCCGCATCTCAAAAAAGATATAAAGGAATTGGAGAAGGTGCAGAGAAGGGCGATGAAAATGATAAAAGGGATGGAACGACTTCCCTATGAGGAAAGGCTGAGAAGGTTAGGGCTCTTCAGCTTGGAGAAAAGGCGGCTGAGGGATGATATGGTAGAAGTCTACAAGATAATGAGCGGAGTAGAGCGGACAGATGTGAAGTGTTGGTTTACACTTTCAAACAACAATAGAACCAGGGGACAGAGAAACTTCACTGGCTCCCGCTCAAGGAACGAATCGAGTTCAAAATCTGCACGACTGTACACAAAATCATTCACGCAGATGCCCCACTCTATATGTTAAACCTAGTGGACTTACCGCCCAGGAATGCCAAAAGATCGGCCCGCAAATTCCTCAACCTGAACTTCCCCAGCTGTAAAGGAATGAAATACAAACAGGCTTATGCTACTACCTTTGCGTACAAAAGCACACAGTCTTGGAACGCACTACCCATGGCCCTGAAAACCATGACAAATCCAACCAGCTTTCGCAAAGCTTTGAAAACACATCTCTTCAACAGAGCCTACAAAAGTCACCCTCAATGAAACAATTCATTCCTTAAACCACCCAAGTACACCAGGGGCGTAGCCAGACACCCAATTGTGGGTGGGCCTGGGCCCAAGATGGGTGGGCAGAAGAACTCCGCCCTGTCCCACAAGTGATTTGGTCTTCTCTCTCTTGCCTGCATACCATATGGTCTCTCAAACATACCCCCTCCCCCGCACACCTTTTAAATAGCAGATTTTCACCAGAAGCAACTAATACACACTGCTCATGTTGGCCCCACAGCCTTCCCTCTGATGTGTTTCCACATAGACGGGAATACATCAGAGGGAAGGCTGTGGGGCCAGTGTGAACAGTATATATCAGTCGCTGCTTGCTGCAGGTGAAGATCTACTATTTACAAGGTATGCAGGAGGGACAGTTGTTGGGAGTTTTTAGCTGGTGGGGCTTGGGGATCCCTGCCAGCCACATCATAGGTGTACTGCTACTGGGTGGGCCTGAACCCAAAGTGGGTGGACCTGGGCCCACCCGGGCCCACCCTTGGCTACGCCACTGAAGTACACCAAAACACCTCTCACACGACCTTACCTAACACCTTTCTACCTAAATTCCTCTTTCACCTCAGCTTATGATCGACTGTTTTTTTTAAATCATGTAATGACGTTCTCATTTCCATACTCTGTAAGCCACATTCAGCCTGCAAAAAGGTGGGAAAATGTGGGATACAAATACAAAAAAATACAAAAAATAAATAAAATATGGTAGATTTAAAACAAACAGGAGAAAGTTTTTCTTTACTCAGCCTGTAGTTGGACTCTGGAACTCGTTGCCGGAGAATGTAGTGACAGCAGCTGGCCTCACGGAATTTAAAGGGGGTTTGGACAGATTCCTGAGGGAAAAGTCCATTGAACATTATTAAATTCTTTTTTTTTTGGGGGGGGGGGGGTTGCCAGAATCTTGAAGCCTGGATTGGCCGCTGTCGGAGACAGGATGCTGGACTTGATGGACCATTGGTCTTTTCCCAGTATGGCAGTGCTTATGTACTTATGTAACCCTGTGCATAGTTTCCTAGAATGCCCACGACCCACCCATTCCACGCCGGAGGCCATGCCTCCTTTTCGGCTGTGCGCAGTAGAATTTGCATGCAACACTTTGCAGAATACATTTAGCAGGCAGTGCGTGTACATTCTAATTAATGCCAATTAGTGCTGATAATTGCTTGTTAACATTCAATTATCAGCAATGATTAAACTTGTTAACAAATTAAGGCCCCCTTTTACCAAGCTGCAGCAAGAGGGGGCCGGCGTTGGCGTGGGCGTGTGTTTTACACATGTGCTGAGGCCCCCTTTTACTGCAGATGGTAAAATGGCCGGTCTTGCTTTCCTGCAGTAAATGGCCAGGCGGCAAGTAAAGCACTTGCTGCGCAGCCGTTTCGGAGGGAGCCCTTACCGCCACCTATTGAAGTGGCAGTTAGGGCTCCCGTGCTAACCAGGCAGCGTGTGGGACTGCCCAATTACCGCTGGATACTGTCTGGCATTACAAATTTTTGTAGCACCAGAAATGACAGCGCGGCAGGGGTGGGAAGTACTGCCGGGCTGCTGCGGTAGCTCTGTGGTACTTCCGTTATTGTGTACATAAGTACATAAGTACATAAGTAGTGCCATACTGGGAAAGACCAAAGGTCCATCTAGCCCAGCATCCTGTCACCGACAGTGGCCAATCCAGGTCAAGGGCACCTGGCACGCTCCCCAAACGTAAAAACATTCCAGACAAGTTATACCTAAAAATGCGGAATTTTTCCAAGTCCATTTAATAGCGGTCTATGGACTTGTGAGCGATAAGACTGTGTTGGGCTTACCGTCGCTTACTGAAAGGAACCCTAAGTTATGTGCGTTGTTATGGAATATTCTTCGAGTTCCACGCGGAAATCTCAGCACAGTATATAGAATCCGGGGGGATAATGTGCCTCCATCAGCATAGTCTGATAAGAAGTTGTAAACTGATCACTTCCCCGACAAAGTCTTCAAAACACTGGCCATGTTGGCAGTGAGTCCATTTGAAAAGCTAAGCGATGGCATTGAAGTAATTTTCCAAAAGCTAAGTGCCTTAATTAAGTTCGATAAGAAGCTTATGAAATGTAATAAATCTTGATTGTTGGAAACTTAAGCTTGAATTAACAATGAATATATAAACAAAAATGTTTTACAAAAAATGAAAATTAGGACCAGTGATCTGAAGTGTCTGACTTCTTTCATTGATTAGCAGTTTGGAAATATCGCTGCCTCTGACGGTCCATAAAAATATTAGTCCTTTCCTACGGGCAATTAGTTTTGTGAGTTGCATGTTCGTTATTAAGCTTTGACATGTAATATTGTTCCCTTAAAAGAAGACATTTTTCTGGGATACATTATATATTGTGGTTATTCCTTCCCTGCATATATATATATTTCAAATAACTGTGTGCACCATTTTGGAATACACCTGATCTAAGTTAGGTGCAGGTTCTTAGGCCTGGCTTTAGGTGGACCTAAATGGGTGCACCTAAATTTTAGAATTCTATAAACTATATGCCTAACTTTAGGTGTAATTTATAGAATCTTGCTAAGTGCGTGGTTTTTTGGTGCCAATTTTTAAGGCGCTATTTATAGAATTTGGCCCTAAGGCCACAGCCGAGAGCCTAAACAAATTCTTTATTTCAGTCTTTACCGAGGAAGATGTAAGGGAGTAACCTGTGCCAGAATTTGTATTTAAAGGTGACGATATGGATGAATTTAAACAAATCTTGGTGAACCTGGAAGATATAATAAGTCAAACTGACAAATTAAAGATCAGTAAATCACCTGAACCAGACGGTACACACCCAAACATACTGAAAGCACTCAAGAATCTAATTGTGAATCTACTATTAGTAATCTGTAACCTGCTGTTACAATTGTCCATGGTACCTGATGATTAAAAGCTAGTTTTAAAAAAAGGGTTCCAGGGTTGATCCAGGAAATTGCAGACCAGTAAGCCTGACTTCAGTACTGAGCAAAATGATAGAAACTATTATAAAGAACAAAATTACTGAAGCACATTGACAAGCATGGTTTAATGGGACAGAGTCAACATGGATTCAGCCAAGGGGAATCTTGCCTCAGCAATTTGCCTCATTGTTTTGACAATGTGAATAAACTTGTTGATATAGCATATCTAGCTTCTCAGAAAGCTTTTGACAAAGTACCGCATCAGAGGTTCCTGAGCAAATTGAATAGCCATGAGATAGAAAGCATTGTTCTGTTTTGGGAACTGGTTAAAAGATTAAAAAAACAGAGTATGATTAAATGGTCAGTTCTCTAAATGGAGGAAGGTGAATAGTGGAGTGCCACAGTGATGTGTACAGATACTGGCAGGGCCGCCCAGAGACTGAGCTGGGCCCAGCCCCCCCCCCAAGGATTGCCGCCACCCCGTCGCCACCTTCCCTCCCCCCAATCTGTCACCTCCCTCTCCTGCTCCCAGGCTGCCGGCACCACAGTCCCCAGTCTCCACCTACCATTCGACCCCCTTCATTAAAAAAAAAAATCTCGACATTGGCAGCGCGTTCTGTGTGAAAGCGGCAGATCGCCTCGGGCGGGCCTTCCCTCACTGTGTCCAGCCCCCGCGGAAATAGGAAGTTACATCAGAGGAGGGCGGGACACAGTGAGGGAAGGCCTGCCAGAGGCAATCTGCCGATGTCGAGGTTTTTTATTAAATGCAGGGGACCGGGTGGCAGACAGAAGGGAGCTGAGGATAGGCAGGTGGAGACTGGGGACTGCGGAGCTGGGGGCCTGGGAGCAGAAGAGGGTGAGAGACCCCGGCGCCGGGCCCTCCTTGGAGTCCTGGGCCTGGGGAATTTTGCTTTTTAACATACAGTATTTATACATTACCTGGAAATGGGAATGACGAGTGAGATGATCAAATTTGCAGATGACACAAAACTATTCAAAGCTGTTAAATTGCATGTAGACTGTGAGAAATTTCAGGAGGAAGTTGGGGAGCAGAAGGACTGGGCAACCAAATGTGGACAAATGCCAGCTGCTCTTATCGTTGGGCTCCTCCCCCCTCTCCATTATTAGGACTATTATTATTAGGGATGGGCAAGCAGAAAAAAATTCACCAATATTAGTGTCCACTTTTTCCTGACATAAGTACATAAGTAATGCCAAACTGGGAAAAGACCAAGGGTCCATCGAGCCCAGCATCCTGTCCACGACAGCGGCCAATCCAGGCCAAGGGCACCTGGCAAGCTTCCCAAATGTACAAACATTCTATACATGTTATTCCCGGAATTGTGGATTTTTCCCAAGTCCATTTAGTAGTGGTTTATGGACTTGTCCTTTAGGAAACCATCTAACCCCTTTTTAAACTCTGCCAAGCTAACCGCCTTCACCATGTTCTCCGGCAACGAATTCCAGAGTTTAATTACGCGTTGGGTGAAGAAACATTTTCTCCGATTTGTTTTAAATTTACTACACTGTAGTTTCATCGCATGCCCCCTAGTCCTAGTATTTTTGGAAAGCGTGAACAGACGCTTCACATCCACCTGTTCCACTCCACTCATTATTTTATATACCTCTATCATGTCTCCCCTCAGCCGTCTCTTCTCCAAGCTGAAAAGCCCTAGCCTCCTTAGTCTTTCTTCATAGGGAAGTCGTCCCATCCCCGCTATCATTTTAGTCGCCCTTCACTGCACCTTTTCCAATTCTACTATATCTTTCTTGACCAGAATTGGACACAATACTCAAGGTGCGGTCGCACCATGGAGCGATATAATGGCATTATAACATCCTCACACCTGTTTTCCATACCTTTCCTAATAATACCCAACATTCTATTCGCTTTCCTAGCCGCAGCAGCACACTGAGCAGAAGGTTTCAGTGTATTATCAACGACGACACCCAGATCCCTTTCTTGGTCCGTAACTCCTAACGTGGAACCTTGCATGACGTAGCTATAATTTGGGTTCTTTTTTCCCACATGCATCACCTTGCACTTGCTCACATTAAACGTCACCTGCCATCTAGCCACCCATTCTCCCAGTGTGCAGATGTGTGGAACTATTGAGAAAGAATGGTCCCAGAAAGCAACAAGGCAAACCATCTGCAAATGCCAATGTGGCAACGAACACAGCAGATCAACGAACAGTCCAAAATGTTCTTTAATGCAGAATTTCAAAAGTAAAATGCCCGACACAGGCCGTGTTTCGCCTAAAAAGGGCTGCCTCAGGGGCTATATGTTAACCTTGAAAAGCGAGTCAACGGTATGGGGTGTGATAATGAGAACCAAAAAGCTTGCAGAAACAGCACATACGTCTTCGCTTCGACATCAAGCCCAAGTTCTGCAGGTGCACAACTGAGGGACTTTTCTCCTCACGCTCGCATGGTCATTATCACACCCCATACAGTTGACTCGCTTTTGAAGGTTAACACATAGCCCCTGACGAAGCCCTTTTTGGGCGAAACACGGCCTGTGTCGGGCATTTTACTTTTGGACCATTCATTGATCTGCCGTGTTCATTTCCACGATTGAGAGAGAATACATCATCTTTGTGAAAGAGTGCGCCATCGGTGCAAACAACTCACACTCTGAAAAGAGGGCGCACTCTTAATGACATCACCCTCGAAATAAAATGAACTTTGTTGCAAATGGAATGGGGAAACAAAACAAAATATAAATTTGGGGGCTGCTCATCCCTAATTACTGTAGTTTAATTTGCTAATTTCAAGTTTACTTCATTGTACTAATTACTACTACTACTATAAATCATTTCTATAGTGCTACCAGTCGTATGCAGCAATTCACAATTGAACATGAAGAAAAGACAGTCCCTGCTCAAAAGAGCTTACAATCTAGATCAGGACGAACAGACAGGACCAATAAGGATAAGGGTAGAAGGACACATAGGAATGATTCTAAATGGAATGTTGCTACTATTGGAGATTCTGTTGCTACTATTAGAGATTCTACATGGAATGTTAATGTTGCTATTCCGCTAGCAGCATTCCATGTAGAAGCCTGCCCTTGCAGATCAGCCACGCGGCCGTGCGGCTGATCTGCAAGGGCAGGCTTCTACTACTACTATAAATCATTTCTATAGCGCTACTAGTCGTACGCAGCGCTTCACAAGTTAACATGAAGAAAAGACAGTCCCTGCTCAAAAGAGCTTACAATCTAGATCAGGACAGACAGACAGGACCAATAGGGATAAGGGTAGAAGGACACATAGGAATGATTCTAAATGGAATGTTGCTACTATTGGAGATTCTACATGGAATGTTAATGTTGCTATTCCGCTAGCAGCATTCCATGTAGAAGCCTGCCCTTGCAGATCAGCAACACGGCCGCGCAGGCTTCTGTTTCTGTGAGTCTGACATCCTGCACGTACGTGCAGGACATCAGACTCACAGAAACAGAAGCCTGCGCGGCCGTGTTGCTGATCTGCAAGGGCAGGCTTCTACTACTACTATAAATCATTTCTATAGCGCTACCAGTCGTATGCAGCGCTTCACAATTGAACATGAAGAAAAGACAGTCCCTGCTCAAAAGAGCTTACAATCTAAATCAGGACTGATTGACAGGACCAATAAGGATAAGGGTAGAAGGACACATAGGAATGATTCTAAATGGAATGTTGCTACTATTGGAGATTCTAGATGGAATGTTAATGTTGCTATTCCGCTAGCAGCATTCCATGTAGAAGCCTGCCCTTGCAGATCAGCAACACGGCCGCGCAGGCTTCTGTTTCTGTGAGTCTGACATCCTGCACGTACGTGCAGGACATCAGACTCACAGAAACAGAAGCCTGCGCGGCCGTGTTGCTGATCTGCAAGGGCAGGCTTCTACTACTACTATAAATCATTTCTATAGCGCTACCAGTCGTACGCAGCGCTTCACAATTGAACATGAAGAAAAGACAGTCCCTGCTCAAAAGAGCTTACAATCTAAATCAGGACAGACAGACAGGACCAATAAGGGATAAGGGTAGGTCAGACAGATAGGATACATAGGGAAAGGGACTGTTGAAGAGAGGAAGACAAGATAAAGGTTACGAGCAAGTGACAAGTTAGGAGTCAAAAGCAGCATCAAACAGGTAGGTCTTTAGCCCGGATTTGAAGGCGGCCAGGGGTGGAGCTTAATTGTGTATCAGCCTGGCATTTGGCTATTTTACTGTAGTTATGCACCATGCTGAATCGATCTCATCATCAAGGTGGTCGATAAATCTTATATAAATGCATAAATTAAACATTCCAGTCCTCTGAGTGAAACCTGTACAGTAAAAATATTTCAGAAATCTCAGTTTATTTGTTGAGATCCCAAGTAATCCCAACCAGGTTCCTGGAAAGGTTTAGAGAGCCGGTTAATCATTACTCCCAATGATTGGCACTTATGAGCTCTTGTGGCTACCTGTGGCAAGAGTTTAAAGTTATTGTAGTATGTAGGCTACCGGTTGACTGATGCTGGCCTGTGTGTAGACTCGAGTCTTCCATTTTCCATTACGACAAAGTAAAGTTGGCCAAAGAAGTAACAGATCGAAAGCTGGGAAATCTCCAGTATAGGTCCACCCCTGTCCTGCATGTGATAAAGCAAAAGACCACATAGAGCATGACCCAAGAGTGTATAACAGCAATTTACATAATACGTAATAATGATTTCATATATTCAACTGCGGGATATCCAATTACAGGAAACCAAATAAGTTATCCTATTATCTTTAATCATATTTTCAAAGAATGTAAGTTATGCTGATAAAAATTGGGACCTAAACGTAATCAGCTAACGACTGTGGGCAAGTCACTTATCCCTCCATTGCCCCAGGTACAAATAAGTACCTGTAAGCCGCATTGAGCCTGCCATAAGTGGGAAAGCGCGGGGTACAAATGTAACTAAAAAAAACAAACTTATTTGATGAATTGTAAGGTAGTAATCTTTTCGACCAGAACGTAAGGTGATATTTTAGAAGTATTTCCACTTGTAAATACAAGCTTTTATACATATTTTAGAAGGCCGCTATTCATACACGGAGACCTATACCATGTAGAGATTTTAAGGGGCCATGATTTGGGCTATATTCACCATTTTACAAAGAGAATATATGTGGAAAACTAAATTTTTCTGCCCTGGGGCAGGGGCTAACAGAAGCTCCCTCCCATGAACTGCCCCCCAACAGTATTAATAAGCATCTTCCTCCTCCAACCCCCCCCCCCCCCAAAGCATTAATAAGCACCCCCAGATAACTGGGAAAGAGAATGGCAACCCACCCTGCTGCCATGAGTGGAGGAGTGGCCTAGTGGTTAGAGCACCGGTCGTGCAATCCCGAGGTGACCAGTTCAAATCCTGCTGCTGCTCCTTGTGATCTTGGGCAAGTCACTTAACCCTCCATTGCCTCAGGTACAAACTTAAGCCACATTGAGCCTGCAAATAGGTGGGGGAATGTGGGATACAAATGCAATAAATAAATAATAGATTGTGAGCCCTCCTGGAACATAGAAATACCCAGTGTACCTGAATGTAACTCACCTTGAGCTACTATTTGAGATTCTATATGGAATGTTGATATTATTTGAGATTCTGTTGCTACTATTTGAGATTCCACTGCTGCTCCTTGTGATCCTGGGCAAGTCACTTAACCCTCCATTGCCTCAGGTACAAACTTAGATTGTGAGCCCTCCTGGGACAGAGAAATATCCAGAGTACCTGAATGTAACTCACCTTGAGCTACTACTGAAATAGGTGTGAGCAAAATCTAAATAAATAAATATTGAGATTCTGCATGGGATGTTGCTAGTAGAGGAGTGGCCTAGTGGTTAGAGCACTGGTCTTGGAATCCAGAGGTGGCCGGTTCAAATCCCACTGCTGCTCCTTGTGATCTTGGGCAAGTCACTTAACCCTCCATTGTCTCAAGTACAAACTTAGATTGTGAGCCCTCCTGGGACAGAGAAATATCCAGTGTACCTGAATGTAACTCACCCTGAGCTACTACTGAAAAAGGTGTGAACAAAATCTAAATAAATAAATAATGAAACCATCACCCAAGTGGCAGCCCCCATAGGTCATTTGCAACTTCATACATGTGTACTGCAGATAATCATTGTTTCAGATGTCTACCTGTCATCCTCTCTGGGACCTGCAAGGTAAAGTCTGTGTCCAGCTGTTTGTCTGGTGTCCTTTGCTGTCATCACCTGCTACCCTCATCTACATCCAGGTTGTATGCCAGCTCTTTTATTGCTGAAGGGTACTAATAGCAGGCCTGACTTCAGGGCCTGGTCCAGAGTTTAGTGTGTGTTCACTGACCAATGCTCTGATAAGAACATTTGTCTTTTACTTTTTGGAGCCATCTTGCATTTGCATAAAATTCTTAGTTGCTCGTGTTGATATTTAGATACTTTATTTGCTTAAGTACATAAGTATTGCCATACTGGGACAGACCGAAGGTGCATCAAGTCCAGCATCCTGTTTCCAACAGTGGCCAATCCAGGTCACAAATATCCAGTAAGATCCCCAAAATGTGCAAAACATTTTATACTGCTTATCCCAGAAATAGTGGATTTTCCCCAAGTCCATTTAATAACGGTCCATGGACTTTTCCTTTAGGAAGCCGTCCAAACCTTTTTTAAACTCCGCTAAGCTAACCGCCTTTACCACATTCTCTGGCAACGAATTCCAAAGTTTAATTACACGTTGAGTGAAGAAAACTTTTCTCCGATTCGTTTTAAATTTACTACATTGTAGCTTCATCGCATACCAATTGCTTTTAACAATTGGCCTGTTTGCATGCTTGTCAGTTCCAGGAGTGATAGAACACGGATTCATATCATTTGTTGGACGGGGTTTTAGAAACTCCTGATGACAGCTACCATTACACACCCTGATCCACTTCTATAGTGCATGTAGAAAGCACTATACTGTACCACCCCCAAACCACCCAACAGCATTAATAAGCATTCCCCCAAACTCCCTACAAGTTACAAGACCAGCGGTTTTGTTCACTTTTCCACCCCTAAAGAATTTTAAAAGAACAAGGTTATTAGATATTCTTTTTTTCATTTCAAGCAGCTTGTTTGGATAACTATGTTCAAGATTTGTTGCTTTCTGTAACTAATTATAGTCAGTTTCGAAAGCAAATAAAAAAAGTATTTATTTAGGAAATTTGTTCTAGACAACAATGGTTAGCACAACTGTTATTATTGTCTGCATCTTACATATTTTTACTTTAGTATATTGATAAGTGTTTGCATTTCCTGGAAATATCCAGCTTCTTTGCTAATGCGATCTGCATTGAATCAGAAGGTATATTGCGGAATATAAGTTCTATTGTTAATGCTAATGTAAATGTTAGCTACCACCAGAAACAAAAGCACTGATTCCGAACTTTAGGAAAAAAAACAAAATACTGGCAAACTCACCAAGAATTCTGGGAAAAGGAACCTGTGAAAGAAATAATGAACCTGTGACATAGAATCGAATAACTTTGGTAGTCTGGAACAAAGTTACATCTTCACACCTGACAGTGGAATGGGTCCACTCTTCTGGCACTTGCACTTTTTAAGCTTATGGTAGACAAGATTCTGACGCTAATGTTCATGTTCGAAATTTAAAGAGATATTTCAATTAACCTCTTTTTTTTAAAAATGAGCTTTGTTCCTGGCCTCAGCGTCATGGGCCATTAAGGACGTCTGTCTGGAAGACAGGAATGGAAAGACCATTGAATGTTCTACTATTTATAAGTAATCTGTTGCCTTAGGGTAATGAGGTACTTAATGAGCCCTGAATTAATACATAACTTAAATATTAGAGTCTGCAACAATTTATGGAGTAACAAAAAAACAAAAGCACAACGAGAAGGCACTCAGAGAGTAAAATAAGAAGTCTTTGAAAATGTTATGTCCACCATTTTAGTGTGTTGCTTTATTTAAGTACAAAAACACCCCACTATCCTTGGTGAAAATTATATATCTAATACAAAAAACCAAAGATCAATGCTGTATGGAACAAACTAACAGCAGAAATCCCAATCTTTAAAAAAAAAAAAAAAAACTTATACCACAGCACTCATGCTATAGATTTTTAATCTCTTAATGCTTTTATACAATTTTTTGAAAGAGTACCCTCAGAAAAGTCCACCTGTTTTAAGGCAATGTCATTAGTTTTGCCCGGTGACATAGCACATCTTTCATAGGGCGAACTCTTAATCACGAGTGTAAGTGCTATTGCCTTTGAAGAAGAAAACTTTCTATCCAGCCATTTATTTCAACCAACACTGTGCGTACTTTAAGCACTGAATAATCTTTAGCAGACCATACAAACATATAGATTTTTACTAGAGAATATAATGATTTCCTTGTAATAATCTGGCACGGTAATACTACACATTCCAGGAGAATACAAAAAGTTGGATCTAATCTTCTAAATGCATTCCATACAATTTATAAACCACACTATCCAAAATTCTAGGCGGTGTACAAAAAAACATTAATAATCCAATAAAAAACAATACTAACATAAAACAAATCTAAAATTCAATTTAGAAATCACAAGCAATCAATAATAAAGGTCTAAACAGCTCATTAAGCAAAGGCCCTGAGAGAGATAATAACCTTTAAGTAATTTCCTGAATTGATAGTAACTCTTAATCCTGTGTAGCTCCACAAGAAGACTGTTCCACAAATTTACACCTTCCGCATAGACAATTATTGATCTAATATCTTCCAACCCAATCGTGTTTATAAGAAGGCACATTTAATAACATTTTATCAGCAGGTCTTAGAGGATGAGGTGGACCATAAAGCAGAAGCTAAAGGGATCAGAACTTCATCATTCATAGTCCTATAAATCAACTTCAAAAGCTGAAACTGCACCCTCCATTTCAATGGTAGCCAACGGAGTTTCTGCAAAACTGGACTAATATGCTCAAACCTAGAAACCTCTGAAATTTCTGCAACATTTTGTGAATTCTGGAATGGGCTCGACAGATACAAGGGCAAACCCGAAAAGAGTGAGTTACAATAATCAAATAGAGGAGTCGCCAACGATTGAAGTATAGTTCTAAAATTCAAACTAGAAAACAAGTCATTTAATCTACGCTACACCAGCATTTTTATATATGATTGAAAAGACGTAGGGCCCTGTTTACTAAGATGTGCTAGTGTTTTTAGCGCACGCTAAACGCTAGAGACACCCATATATTCCTATGGTTGTCTCTAGCATTAACACACACTAAAATAATCTAGTGCACCTCTAGCGTGCCTTAGGTGCCCTTTTACTAAGGCGCGTAAGCACCTACGTGCATCTAACGCACGTCAATTTGGAACTACACTTGTCCCGGGCGATAATTACATTTTTTACCTCGAATATTGTGTTCAATTCTGGTCGCCACATCTCAAAAAAGATATAGTGGAATTAGGAAAGGTGTAGAGAAGGGCGACAAAAATGATAAAGGGGATGGAATGACTTCCCTATGAGGGAAAGGCTAAAGCGGCTAGGGCTCTTCAGCTTGGAGAAAAGGCGGCTGAGGGGAGATATGATAGCAGTCTATAAAATAATGAGTGGAGTTGAACGGGTAGATGTGAAGCGTCTGTTCACGCTTTCCAAAAATACTAGGACTAGGGGGCATGCGATGAAGTTACAATGTAGTAAATTTAAAACGAATCGGAGAAAATGTTTCTTTACTCAACGTGCAATTAAACTCTGGAATTCGTTGCAAGAGAATGTGGTAAAGGCGGTTAGCTTAGCGGAGTTTTAAAAAGTTTGGACGGCTTCCTAACGGAAAAGTCCGTAGACCGTTATTAAATGGACTTGGGGAAAATCCACTATTTCTGGGATAAGCAGTATAAAATGTTTTGTACATTTTGGGATCTTGCCAGGTATTTGTGACCTGGATTTTGCCACTGTTGGAAACAGGATACTGGGCTCGATGGACCTTTGGTCTTTCCCAGTATGGCAATATTTATGTACTTATGACCACATGGCCTATTCAGCCAGCATATCACACTTAATCGCGTAAGAGATAGCCAGCTGCATAAACCCAGATATTCAATGCCACTGCTCGGACATGGCTCGACATTGAATATCCAGAAGCTAAAAAACCACTCACTGCCGCAGCTGAATATCTACCCCTAAACGAGTATGTAGATGAAAGGTTTTGCATGCGTCTGGTTTATGAGGGGCATCCATGGATGAGTGTGAAAAAGCAGCAAAGCATACAATAAAATGTATAGTTAGATGATAAGAAAGCCACAGTGGTGTGCTGGAGCGAGCTCTCACAGTCTCACGCAAGCCATTTAAGTTTTTAAGGATTTGGGGAGCCTGTTGTTAAAGTAGCCCCTCCCCCACCTCCATGACTACATTAACAACTGGCTCCCAAAATGTGGGCTCCGCCCTCCTTCTGAATTCTCTTTTACTTTGCTGGCAGGGATGCTGAGCCCTGCCAGCCAAGTAAATAGACTTCTGCTGCTCCCCACTCCTTGTTTCCAGCTCCGAGCAGCAGGCTGGGGCTTCTGGTGCATGTGAGAGAAGTCCCAGCATGATACTCATAGCCAGAAACAGGTAGGGGGGATTGGTGGGGCTCGGCATCCCCGCAAGCAAAGGTATGCCTAGTGTGCCTGCACAAGGGAGGGGGGAGAGAGAGGCATGCATTTCCCCCACCAGTCCACCCCTAAGCCCCCCCCCCCAATTGCAGGGCTGGCTACGCCTGGAGAGAGAGCCCGTTTGTTAAAAATTTACCAGCACACCCCCTGCACAAGATCATTACCCAGACTAACACCTAGGTCTCCTACCCAGTGTTATTTCAGCTTGCGTAGATCTTGAATGGAAATATTCCAGTTTATATCAAATATCATAATTTCTTTCAGAAATCTATGTTTAGGTGGCAGTTTTCTGACACTTATTTCTAATGACTTTATTAGAAAGCTTTTTAATTGAGTAGCTGATGACTGAAGTAGTTGCCACGAACCACCGACT